>NC_057799.1:95029809-95096160 GCF_018294505.1 Triticum aestivum
TGCCGCCCCGCACATCTCTCACTCTCTCTCGTTCTCCCTCCTCGCCTGGATCCCTCTCTCTCGACCCGCCCGAGCGCCACAATCGTTGCAGCTCGCCGTTGCCACGCCTACCGCCACGGCCTCGCCTCTCCGACAAGCTCAGAAGCTCTGCCACCTCGCCGGCTACCTCTCCGCCAAGCCACGCGCCTCGGGAAGCCCTGGAGCGCCTCCATCGCCGTCGTCTTCATCTTCGGCGGCCGGAGATCTTCTTCGCTGCCCCGCCGTCTCCAGTGCGTCCCCGAGCTCGCTGACGACGCCGTCAAGATCGTTGTGAGCTTATGCTCCGTTCCTCTCTCTCTGTTTAGCCGTTTTGCGTGTTGTAGCTCCATCCCCTCCACGGCCATAGTTCCTCGCCGCCGTACATGTCACCGCCGTCGCCCTGGCCACCGCAGCCCGCAATCGCGTGCGACACCGTGCTCCTGGTGACGCCAGGAGGCCGTAGAGCCTCTCTGCTCACTTCCCCGTGCACCGCAGCCCTCACCCGCACTTGGCCGTGCTCCGGCCGCCGCCTCGAGCTCGTTTCCGGCGAGCTCCGGCACCCTCACGCCCTCTAGCTTGCTCCAACCGACGCGGACGAGGCTCAGCTCCTCGCCCGTGGTCTCCGCCGCCCGAATGGTTGCCGGAGGGCGAATCCCGTGCCCCTCCGCCGCGTTCAGCCTCGCCGGCGGATAAACGCCGGCGGGTTTGACCGCTTTGACCTCGACGGCCTGGCAGGTGGGCCCCGTTGTCAGGTGATTAGCTTAGTGCTAATCACCCCCTAACCTAACCCCTGACACTGACCAGTGGGCCCCAGCCCACTAATCCTGTAATTAGGATAAGTTAAACCCCCTGTTTAACCTGTGACATTGACATGTGGACCCCACACGTCAGGTTTGACCTAGTCTGCACCGTTGATCTGCTGACGCAGGCATGACGCAATGCTGATGCAGTTACTTATTTTCTGGTATTAAAATAAATCAAGAAATTCCAGAAAATGTTATAAACTTCAAAAATTCATAGAAATTCAACTGTAGCTCAGAATGAAATAATTTATATATGAAAAATTATCCAAAAAATCCAATCTATCCATCTGTACTAGTTTCATGCATGACAAACCAACTTATACCTACTGTATAAGTGAAAACATATAGATGGCATTTATAAGAGCTTACTTTGGAGTTGCATTTGAATCTTTGGTTCAAATGGACTTCAACCAAATAAATGCTAGTTGCATTAGCTCAAACAACATCACATCTTCATGCCATGTTCATGCATCATATTGTTGCATATGCTTGTGTATTGATTGTCGACACCGTTCCTTCTCGATAGGTCCTGCTCCGGAGACCATTCCAGAGTACCTGCCTGAGGAGTAGTGCCCCCTCTGTTGATCTACCAGGCAAGCAACCCCCCCCCCCTTGTTCATTCAGATACAATCCTACTCTCTCGCTCCTGCTCTTTGTTATTGCATTAGGACAACTACGATTCAATTGCCACTTTGTGCTGCGGTAGTTGAACCCATTCCTCTGCATGACCTGTCATTGCCACAGTAAATAGTTGAAACCCACTAGCATGTGTAGGAGTTGATTGAAGCCATTGTTGTGTGTTCCTACCATGCCATGCCTGCTATTGCTTAGAGTGTGTCAGGTCTGATTCATTGGGTATGAATTGGAGTGCAGTGTTATGTTCTGATGCTGAGAGATAAGTGTGTGAACACGATTTGGTAATGGTAGCGGTGAGAGGCCATGTAGGAGTACATGGTGGGTTGTCTCACTGGAACCGTCCATAAGCACTGAGTTCTGTGTATGTCGTCCAATGACTAGCTACTACCACGCATTGGGCTCCGGGCGCTCCAAGCCCTCTCGACTTATTAACCGACTTGATCTCTGTCGAGGAGTCGCAACTAGTTTCTGGTGCTTGTAGGCAGTGTTATTCTTCTACCAAGTGGCACCCGACAGGGTGGGCTTGGGACAGACTAGGCACAAGTGGCACGATGTACTAAGTGGCACCCGGTTGGTGGGCTTGGGAACCCTGCTCACATCGTTTGGGGCCATGATGGAAACCTCGGTCGGACTCCCTTGCTGATAGAACCCAAATAGGCGATAAACCTGGACTAGAGTCTTGTGTGGTTAGTCAGGTCATGGCTGACACCCTCGCTAGGCTTCAGCTTGAAGGTTGCCGAGATACATGACGTGTACGTGGCGGTAAGTGGCGAGAGCGTGTATGAAGAAGTACACCCCTGCACGGTTAACATGATCTATTCGAATAGCCGGGTCCACAGTTATGGACTTCTTGAATGCTTACGTGGTACATAGACAACTTGAAGTGGATACTCTAAAATGCTCAAGACAAGTGTGAGTGCTATGGATGGCCTTCTCGTAGTAAGACGGGGATGAATCCATAGTGATGTATTGTGTGGTGATTAGTTGACTCGTGTGCGCTGCGTCACCTCAAAGAAGTTTCTCGTAGTCGTAGAACAGGATAGCTACTGAGTCAAAGCTGGCTTGCTGCAACTAAACCCCACATTACCTTCTTGATACAAATGCATGTATGATAGGATCTGATGTAATTCTTGTTGAGTACCTTTGTACTCACGTTGCTTTATTTATGTTTTTGCAGCGGAGACCTCGGTCTTACTAGTTTACGTGGACTTCGACAAGTAGCTTGTACCTCAGCTATGATCTTGATCGAATGTTGTAGATAGTCAGGCTCTTCAGCCTTTTTCATTTATAGATGTCTGTACTCAGACATGTAATGCTTCCGCTTGTTGCTTGTATGCTCTGAATGTTGGGTCATGCGACCCCTATTTGTAATAAACTAGCACATATGCCCGTGCATTGCAACGGAAGAAAAAATAATATGCAGTTAAAGTTAGTGAGAATTATATGTGGAAGCAAAACCCTGTGTTCACGTGAAAAAGGAACATTTAACTTTTCGATTTCGCCGGGTGTGAAGTAATCAGTCCGCTATTTTTTCATTCATTTATCGAGGGCATTTAAGAGTTTGGTTATGTCGTTGTACGTCAGAGAAGGCCTATGAATTGTTCAATCTACATTTCCATTCAACCGAGGAGGTTTTAAGGTATGAAGTACCTGAATATTATAGAAAGCATATACCATTTTTAATGAACAGGTTTTTGAAAATTATGTACGCTTTAAGAAAAACGCGAACAAAATTGAAACAGTAACATCTTTTAAAATTCACAAACGTTTTTTGAAAACACCAATTTTTTTTTATAAGAACATCGACATTATTTGAATTTGTGAACATTTTTTTAAAACAGAAACATGTGTTGATAAGTCATAACATTTTTCAAAAATGTTTATCTTTTATACACATACATTATTTTGAATTGTGAAAAATTCACTAAACCAAGAATATTTTTCGAATTTGGAGCAGTTTTTAAATGCCATATATTTTTAGAAATCTCGAACAATTTTGAAAAACAATAAATTATTTTGAAAAAATGGGAACTTTTTTGAAGTTCCGAATATTTTTCAAAACAGCAACAAAATTTTAGAATTCTGAACATTTCCAAAATATAATTTGTTTTTTAAAATTCTGAACATTTGGAGAATTTTTAATTTATTAAATAAATTCTATAAAAAATAAACTTGGAAGGAAAAAAGAGATAGGCGAAAGAGAATAAAAATAGAAGTAAAGCATATAAACAAAGAAAATGGGCCAGCCCATAACTTGTTGTTGTGTGCAAAGCTCTGTTTATTTTCGCTCTGGGCGGAAAATAGAATTTTCTCAGATGCGCTTGCAAAAAAAAAATGAAGGCTGGCTTCGCTGGGCCACAACACGTGGCCCAAGTATGAAATTCTAGAAAAGCCTTATATTTTTAGCAGGAACGCATAATAATTTTGTACCACCTCGGATAGAATTTTTTTTTCGACGGTGAACGGATGAAAAAATTGGCGAAATGCACATTGCTTTATTAGTAGTAGCACATATGCCCGTGCATTGCAACGGGAGAGATATTTATTACGAGAAGTAACGGGAGAGAAATGATGTTTCCTCCGAAAATAGTCTCCGCAACGGTGGCCGACTGAGGTAGGAGCTGCAATTTTCTCGCATGTCATGTTTGGTGTACGAGATCTTGATCGTGGTGGGGTTGGTCGGGGTCTCCTATCACGGTGTAACTGCATGTATTACTTATTGCAGCACATAAATCAAAGACCTGACGACGTGCTGCTAGCTATTCGAAGAAACATGTCCTAATAACCAATGGCCAGCGCGAATATTTAAGAACATAAAGAAGCGTCAGTTTTGAGTCATTTTTTATTTTTCGAACTTATTATAAAAAAATAAGAATAAATTTGCATATATTCTTTGAAACATGAATTTGTTTTTAAATTCCAAACAACTTTTTGAAAATGCTGAATATTTCCGAAAAAGATGAACAAAATTTTAAATTGGAATATATTTTGAAATTCAAAAAATAATTCTGAAAACATTAACCTTTTGTAATAACCTGAACATTTTTTGAATTAGTGAGCACTTTTTTAAAATTGTAAAATGTGTTGAACAGTCAGAACAATTTTCAAAATGTTTTTTCAATTAATAAAATGATTTTAATTTGATAAACATTTTGCTAAAACAAAAAAATCAATTTTGAAACATTTTGTCAAATGAAAAAAGAAATATTGGAAATTATGAATAATTGTGGAAAAAATTCAAAAATTGGAAGCATTTGTTTATTTTGAAAAACAAGTTAAGAAAGAAAAAAGTTCTGAACATTTTCCAAACAAAAACTGTTTTGGAATTTGGAACATTTATCGAAAACTGAAACAAAATATTTAAATTCTGAGGTTTTTTGAAAATTTTAAATGTACTAAAAAAAGGAAAAAAATGAAACTAAACTTGGAAGGAAAAAAAGTAAAAAAGATATAGGAAAAAAAGATAAATAAACAGAAAAAATACAACATACAAGATAAAACTAAAATGGGCCGGCCCATTATTGGGCTATCTATTCGAAGCTTTGGGTATTTGACGCTCCGTGCGGCAAATAGGGTTCTGCCAACTGTGTGTGCTGGAAAATAAGAGGTCTGGCTTCGGTGGGCCTCAGCGCGCAGCCCAGGTACGGAATCCTGGATAAACGATTTTTCTTTTGTAGCAGATGAACGCACACAAATTTAGTACCACCTCGGGTAAAATTAAAAACAAACTTTTCATCGGTGAACGGATGAAAAAATTGGAGAAACACACCTTGCTTTATTAGTAGGTATAGATACTATGATGGCTCTTCTGAGCTTTTATCTATATGAGTTATTGAGTTATGTTGTGACGCCATGTTGTACAACACATACTTGCATGTTATGCGTACGTGTAATGTGTATTGCTATGTGTGGGATCCGACAACCTAGTTGTTTATTCTTGGTAGCCTCTGTTATGGGAAAATGACTCCTAGTGCTTTCACTGAGCCATGGTAGCTTACTACTGCTCCGGAACACTTAGGCTGGCCGGCATGTGTCCTTCTTCGTTCCTATGTCTGTCCCTATGGGGAAATGTCACACGGTGTCTACCAGAGTCCTGTTAGCCTGCTACAGCCCGGATTCTCCGGAGTCCTGTTAGCCCAGCTGCTACAGCCCGGATTCACTAGCTGATGACTGACACGTTCGTTGCTGGGTCATGTATGCCTGTTCCTGTAAGTTTGTGCCACTTTGAGTTCACAACTAGTCATGTCGGCCCAGGTTCTCTGTCATATGGTTGCTAGCGACACAATCATATACGTGCGCCAAAAGGCGCAAACGGTCCCGGGCCAGGTAAGGTGGCACCCGTGGAAATAACGTGCGTGAGGCCGCAAAGTGATATGATGTTTTACATGCTAGATCGGTGTGACTTAGGATCGGGGTCCCGACAGCTTTGGTATCAGAGCCTGACTGCCTGTAGGATTACAGAGCCAAACTGGTCGAACTTGAGTCTAGAAATTCTTTAATTATGTAAGGAAATTGTTTGTGGGAAGGAACGTAAGGCTCTTTTTACTCCTTATACCTCATGGCCTTCTGATATGAGTCATCCTATATTTCCTCCGGGGTTAAGGAACTAGGCTTTCTCTTCTGTCTAACAGGATCACGTGTTACTACTCTGTAGTTCCATTGGATTGGTTGGTCAGAGTCATATCCCAGTTCTCGAGTACTTCCGGTGTAGTCTGTTTAGAATTATCTCAGAACCTTGAGTGGTGATGTTGAGTTGTTGTGCTATCCCATTTTTGGCAGGATGTCTCATTCTGAGCATTTCACTGTAATTATGCTATCGGAATTGCCCTAGGAGTTCGAGAGATACTATTTCCTTGTCCTACATCCTATAGTCCATAGTTGATGTTGATTCCGTCCTTGGTTTCGTTTCTCAGGATGTCATCAGTTAAGAGAAGTTTTGTTGCCCGTAGCCGGAACCGCAGAGATGGTAGGGATGAGGATCCTCCCGACCAGCCTTCGTTGGCAGAGTTGATGTTACAGATGGAGAGGAAAAAGAGGGAGTCTAATCGCTTGTTGGCACGTATCGAGGAGAACACCGCACATCAGTTCAAAGAGTCTGCGACCATTCATGACTTTGTTTGCTTGCACCCACCTACCTTTCATCATTCTATTGAGCCACTCGATGCAGATGACTGGCTCCGTAGCATCACTCATAAGCAGCGTTCCGCAAACGTAGCTGAAGATGACAAGGTCACCTATGCTGCATACCACCTGGAAGGTCCTGCTAGTCTTTGGTGGCAGAACTATGAGGCTATGCTTCCAGCTAGCCGGATTCCTACCTGGAGAGATTTCACTGAGGCTTTCCGCGAGCATCACATTCCTCAGGCCCTCATTGATCGCAAGAGAGAAGAGTTCTGTAGTTTCACCCAGAGTAAGATGGCTGTTGACGCTTACAGTAGAGAGTTTGAGAACCTCGCCCGCTATGCTGCAGAAGAGGTGTCTACGGACGCCAAGAAGCAGGCTAGGATCCGGAAGGGTCTCAACCCAAGTTGCGTCGTGATCTCCACCTGCATCACTATGATACATTCCAAGCTCTTGTGAACAAGGCCATTAATGCAGAGACAGCTCAGCTCACTTACGAGGAGTCTGTAAGCACACCCGTGGTTTGGGATCTTCCTCTGGTTCTAGTTCTTAGAAGCGCCGGATTTGGGTATTCACCGAGGCCATCTTATGTGGCGCCTCATCCATCTCAGTCAAATGCTCCACCCAGGCCTATTAGTAGACCGCTTCTCAGTGCGAGTCCACGTCCAACCTCAGGGACTTGCTTCACATGCCGGAAGCCAGGACACTATGCATGTGACTGCCCTCAGATTAGTTATGCTCCACCCCAGCCCGAGAAGTCGGTTGGCTATGTTAAGCCATCAAGCAAGATGATCAGTGCCAAGCCAGCTCGCACTAAACGTGGATGTGTGCGTCACGTTTCAGCTAAAGACGCTCATGATGATCCGAATGTTGTTCTTGGTACACTCCCTGTCAATTGTCATCCAGCATCGGTTATGTTCGATACTGGAGCATCTCACTCCTTCATTTCTGAAAGCTATGCTATCTTGCACAACATGTCATTTTGTGATATGCCCTCTCCACTAGTCATTCAAACTCCTCGATGCAAGTGGCAAACTTCTAGTGTAAGCCATGGTAACGAAATCCTTGTAGACAGACTTGTATTCCTTGCATCACTTATAGCCATCAAGTCTAGAGATATTAATATCATCTTGGGTATGGACTGGATGAAAGCTCATTATGCCAAGATTGATTGTTACACTAGGTCTGTTCAGCTCACACACCCATCTGGCAAGATAGTCACCGTCTCCACTAGAGTTGCAAAGTGTCAGCTCTATTATTTTAATGCTAGCCCTCTTCCAGACCTGGAAGATATCCCGGTAGTCCGCGACTTTCCGGATGTCTTTCCAGAGGAACTGCCAGGTGTTCCACCTGACAGAGATGTAGAGTTTGTCATAGATCTTATCCCAGGAACCGCTCCAATCTCTAGCAGACCTTACAAAATGGCACCCTTAGAACTAGCTGAGCTTAAGAAACAACTTGATGAGTCCTTGAAAAAGGGTTTCATCTTTCCTAGTTCTTCTCCTTGGGCTTGCCCCGTCCTCTTCGTCAAGAAGAAGGATGGTACGGACCGGATGGTTGTAGATTATCGTCCCATTAATTTGGTCACGATAAAGAATAAATATCTGCTCCCCAAGATCAACGACCTATATGATCAGCTCGCTAGATCCTCAGTCTTCTCCAAGATGGATTTGAGGTTAGGCTACCACCAAATCAATATCAGAAATTGGGACATCCCCAAGATGGCCTTTATCACTCGTTATGGCCAGTACGAGTACACTGTCATGTCCTTCAGTCAACCAACGCCCTAGCCACATTCTCCCGCTTAATGAACTCGATCTTCATGGAGTACCTAGATAAGTTCGTCGTGGTTTACCTCGATGATATTCTTATTTACTCAAAGAACGAGGAAGAGCATGCCGAACATCTTAGACTTGTGTTAGAAAAACTCAGAGAACACCGCCTTTATGCCAAGTTCTCCAAGTATGAATTTTGGTTGCCAGAAATGACCTACCTAGGCCACATGATCTCTGGTAAGGGCATTGCTGTCAATCCCGAGAGAGTTAAGGCCGTTCTTGATTGGACTCCACCTGAAATAGTTAAACAAGTTAGGAGTTTCCTTGGTCTAGCCAGCTATTGTCGCCGCTTTGTTGAAAATTTCTCTAAAGTGCCCAAACCCCTCACGGAACTTCTTAAGAAAGATAAAAAGTTTGAGTGGTCCCCACAGTGTGAGTACAGTTTTCAGGAACTGAAAAGACGCCTGACTTCTGCTCCCATACTTGTGCCACCGGATTTCACTAAGGACTTTGTTATCTACTGCGACGCCTCACGACAGGGACTAGGTTGCATTCTTATGCAGGATCGTCATGTGATTGCCTATGCATATCGGCAGTTGCATCCACATGAGGAGAATTATCCTACACATGATCTAGAGCTTGCAGCCGTAGTCTATGCACTCAAGACCTGGCAACATTACCTTCTTGGTAAACGTTGCGAGAGCTACACCGATCACCAGAGTCTCAAGTATATTTTCACCCAACCAGATTTGAACCTTAGGCAAAGACGTTGGTTGGAAGTGATCTCAGATTATGATCTAGGGATTACTTACACTCCAGGCAAAGCCAACGTCATCGCTGATGCGCTAAGTCGTAAATCCTATTGCAACAATCTCATGTTGCAGCAGGGCCAACCACATCTCCATGAGGAATTCTATAAGCTGAACCTTCACATTGCTCCTCACGGATTCCTTTCTACCTTGGTGGCGAAACCTGATCTTGAGGATCGGATTGTCGCTGCTCAAAAGCAAGACACAAGAATTTCCCGGATCAAGAGAAACATTAAGAAGGGAGTTGGTGGATGTTTTTCTATGGATGATCGAGGTGTTGTTTTCTTTGAGAACCGCTTGGTGGTTCCCAAGAATCAACATCTGCGAAAATTGATTCTTAAGGAGGCGCATGAATCCCCTCTCATGATTCATCCCGGTAGTACTAAGATGTATCAGGACCTAGGTCAGAGGTTCTGGTGGACTAGGATGAAGAGAGAAATTGCCCAGTTCATTGCTAACTGTGACGTTTGTCATCGCGTTAAGGCAGAGCATCAGAGACCTGCTGGCACCCTTCAGCCTTTAGCTATTCCTGAGTGGAAATGGGATAAAGTTGGTATGGACTTCATCACCGGCTTTCCCAGGACCAAGAGAGGGAATAATGCTATCTTCATAGTCATTGATCGTCTCTCCAAAGTGGCGCACTTCCTACCTGTTCGAGAGAGTATCACTGCTAGTCAGCTCGCTGACTTATATATTTCTCAAATAGTGTCACTTCATGGTGTTCCACTAGAGATCAACTCAGACCATGGCAGTCTTTTCACTTCATGGTGTCCTTCTTCGTTCCTATGTCTGTCCTTACCGGAAAATGTCACACGGTGTCTACCAAAGTCCTGTTAGCCTGCTACAGCCCGGATTCTCCGGAGTCCTATTAGCCTAGCTGCTACAGCCCCGAGTCACTCGCTGATGACCGACACGTTCGTTGTTGGGTCATGTATGCATGTTCCTGTAAGTTTGTGCCACTTTGAGTTCACAACTAGTCATGTCGGCCCGGGTTCTCTGTCATATGGTTGCTAGCGACACGATCATATACGTGAGCCAAAAGGCGCAAACGGTACTGGGCCAGGTAAGGTGGCACCCGTGGGAATAACGTGTGTGTGGCCGCAAAGTGATATGATGTGTTACATGCTAGATTAGTGTGACTTAGGATCGGGGTCCCAACACCCGCGGCAGATGAGCGTTACCTAATTCCAATTTCGAGCCCTCTCATTTTAAGTTTATCAATCTTCTTCACTAAGTTTCTTTCTGATTTTTGCGCCTTCCTTCAGCATTTCCACATGGTTATTAAACCAACACCTCATGATAAGAGACCATTATGTATATATCAGGTCGGTACTCGTCGTTTCAAAATCTCTCAACAAAAATGACCATTGATATTTGCAACATATTGATGCGTAGCTCATTAAAACGAGGCACTAGGTGGAATATATATAGGTGTGCGTAACTGCTGAGCGTCGGAAACCTCCTCTTTTTGAGCCATAAGGAGTTAAGTTTCTCACATTTACCCCTAAGTTTCTTTCCCATGAGCTCTACGGAAGGGTGACGAAATATGCATTCGCCGACCCTAGGCAGGCTGCTCATTTAAATGAGGCACTAGGTGGAATATATATAGGTGTTCGGTGTGCGTCACCGGCGAGCGTTGTAACCATCCTTTTTCTGAGCCATATGGTGTTAAGTTTCTCATATTAGCCTTAAGTTTCTTTCCCGTGAGCTCTACGGAAGGGTCACCAAATTTGCATTGGATGACTCCTCGTTCGACCGAACGGTACACATGATTCTCCCGCGGCAGACGGGCGTTGCCTAATTCAAATTTCGAGCCCTATCATGTTAAGTTTCTTAATCTTCTTTACTAAGTTTCTTTCTGATTTTTGCGCCCTTCAGCATTTCCACATGGTTATTAAACCAACACCTCATGATAAGAGACCATTGTTTATATTTCAGGTCAGTACTCGCTGTTGCAAAATCTCTCAAGAAACATGAGAGGAGAGGGATGGTGACCAAATGACCATCCATCGGCCGAAGTATATTTGATGTTCACGTGCGAAGTCTTTTCTAGAACGCATGAAATATGTTCACACGACGAGAGTCGAGATATGAGGACATCAGGTCCATCTCCAAAATCACCTCTTTCGAGCTTGATGTAGTTAAGTTTCCTAATAAGGCACTAAGTTTGTTCTCCGTGAGCTCTAGGAGTACATGACGGGGGAGGGATTGCGGGCAAATATGCATTGAGTCAGCCATATACCGAAGGATACAAGAGATTTGTTTGTCATCAGTACGTCATCTATGTATAGGGTGACATTCTATCTTCCGAGCTTGTAGGCATATACATACATTGCTCACTGCAGGGACCCAGAATTCTTACCTCAAGAAAAATCCAATCCCAGCACTTCCCTATCATAATATATTAGACCATTTATTAGACATAGATACACGATAGAAGAACATATGTGATTCGCCTATGACAAGGCACTAGGTGCAATTTTCTCAAGACAAGGCAAAATCTCTCAACCAGTGCCAGCGGAGACGGATGGTGATCAAATGACCATTGATATTTGCAGCATATGGATGCCTAGCTCATTAAAACGAGGCACTAGGTGGAATATATATAGGTATGCGTAAACGGTGAGCATCAGAAACCTCCTCTTTTTGAGCCATATGGAGTTAAGTTTCTCATATTTACCCCTAAGTTTCTTTCCCGTGAGCTCTATGGAAGGGTGACCAAACATTTGTTCGCCAACTCTATCATGTTAAGTTTCTCAATCTTCTTCACTAAGTTACTTTCTGATTTTTGCGTCTAGACAGGCTGCTCATTTAAATGAGGCACTAGGTGGAATATATATAGGTGTTCGGTGTGCGTCACCCGCGAGCGTTGTAAACCTCCTTTTTTTGAGCCATATGGAGTAGAGTTTCTCATATTTAGCCTTAAGTTTCTTTCCCGTGAGCTCTACGGAAGGGTCACTCTGGCATCTCGGCTGAGAGCAACAGGTTTACCCTGCATTGCCAGGCCAGAGATCAAGTCTTCTGGCAATACACAACAACATGGTACAGAAATAACCGCTTTATTGATACTAGCGTGGTACAAAGGTCTGATATTACACCGAGATTCAAGGCCAAGCGGCACACACGGTGCTGCTGGACAGTATGCACATTATTTAATGAACATGGCTCGGGCCTCGATCACACGAAACTACGCGGCAGCGGAAGAAAGACGTAGCGGAACTCCATGGCACAGGGACACCGACGTGGACACGGCCTAGACACGGGATGCGCTCCGATGCGAATCAGCTTGCCTGAAAACTGGCATGACACGCCAGGTCCGTACATGCAATGTACTTCCAAGCTCACAACAAACATAAGCACGATGACAGACAATATCATGGTAATTAATCAAGTTAAATTAATGCAAGAAATTACTACAAATGCAAAGCTATGCAGAACAACCAAATAGAGCACCGAGTCACACGGACTCGCTTACCAGACGGTTACCTCGTATCCAACGGTGACCACACTGGGATCACACCTGAAACCAATCACTCATGAACACCTCGAGTGTTCAAGGTTCACCACGAAACAATGCATCACAAGAATTACTAGTTTGCAAGATTAGTTATAAAAGTTGATCCATGGTGTGACTTACTCCCGAGTCTTGCCAATAACCGAGGGCGCGGCTATTGATAGATTAAATACACTCTGCAGAGGTAGCGCACTTTACCCACACTGCGGAATACATGGCCTCGTACTCCCATTCGGGTGGACCAAAGTAATCCGACGAAACCCTCCCTTTGCCATGCACTCTCTCCGGCCACTCCGACCATCTCCCTCTCAGGGCTAGGTCTTGGGTGGCCCCGTGTCTACAAAAGACACCAACGACCACCGTCGTGGCAAAACGGTCCCAAACGGGGACATGGTACCATAAAAACAATCGAGCACACAAGGTTATGTCTGCCTACTGGGCCAGGGTAAGCACGCCCATAACCTTCCCTCGCGGGAGGCACCGGTGAGAGCCACGACAAAGGACCTAATCAAGACCTTCCCATTAGGTAAATCTGGTCGCAATGAATTAGAACCCGATTCAGTGGCACCATGATGTGATCAACATCATATTCAGGTTGAACTTAATCAAGTATTAATTTTCAAAAAAACTTTTTATTACTAACATGGCATCATACCGGAAATCATACAACTACTCATCACACAGAGCAAGCAACTCTTAAGCATGGATCGAAACAAGCAATATAACTAAGTTACACTTCTAAGATTATAAACTTATCTGGTTATAAGTCATTTTTTCCACAAAGAACATTTTTATTAGTGCAATATTTAGTTGAAAACTATTACTAGCAAAAATAGCTACCATAACTTTCCATAACAAAATATCTAGTGCAAAATCTTACTCTACTTAGCCAAACAATTCTATGAAGTCAACCAGAGGCTAAAACAAGCATATCAAGCATCAGAAAACAACTAGCAATTAACCATATTAATTTATCAAATTTTAAATGCAATTAAAGACTCGTATTCAAGTAAAAAATCATAGATATTGAAATAACACCATCCAAATGATGTTGTGGCTTGCCTTAGTGCAGAGGAGGGTCACACTCCTCCTGGTTAGCTTCAAGGCAAGATCCTCCTTTTGAAAATATTTTAAAACCACAAAAATAAATGTCAAAACTCATTCTGAAAATCACCAGAAATTCTAGACAGCAAGGAAAAATCCACCCTTTAGTGTGCTTTAGAAATGCAAAAAGAATCAATGCATTTGGACTTGTGGTTTAGAAATTATGGCTGGTCAAAGTTTGGTCAAATTTCCTGGGGGGTGACGTCGAAGACGTAAAGTGGGAGTGCGCCTCCACTCATACCACTTCGGGGCGCGAGTGGTGAGGCTGACACTAGGCCCCACTAGTCAGGAGAGAGAGGGGGGGATCGAGATCACAGGAGGGGCGACGCCTCGCCGGAGCTTACGCCAGCGACGAGGGGGTCTGGGGCTAGGCTAGAGGGATAGATTGGAAGCGGGGCTCACGGCGCACCTGCCTGTACCCGTGGCTTGGCGAGATGTGGACGGAGCTAGTTGCAGTCGAGCTCGCAAGCTTCGGTGGCGGACGGGGTTCGCCGGAGAGGTGGAAGACGGAGGCTAGAGGTAGCTCCGAGGGCTTGGCGGGGTCCAGGCAGCTCCAGCATACCACGAAGGCCCTGCCCAAGCAGCTGCTTGAGCTCGAGAGGCCCTGGAGAGCGGCAGCTGGCCTGCGGGGATCGCCGGAGTCCTCGGGTCGGGGCGACGGCCAGACGCCTGCCCGACGAAACTGCGGTCGTTCTACGTGTTCGTGGTGGTTGTGTGGAGTGGTGCGTGGCCAGGATTCGAGTCGGGGTGGCTTTATATAGCCGGAGCAAGAGGGGGGGGGACGTGTCGCCGACGGAGCGCTCTGGACACGCGGCGAACGTCGACGAGAGGCTCCAACACGAGGGGACAGGGTGCAGCGTCAACACCGGCGCTTGCCTACACTCGCAGACGAGCACATGAGGCGGTTTGAGATGGGGACAAGCACACGCGTGCACTGTGCCATTTTGGCCGCGACCTGAGCGGTCTTGCTGCTGCGACTCCGGCGTTGGCGAGCGCCAGGGAGGGGTCATGGGTGATGGGTCGAGGGTTGTGGCACGTTGCAGCAGTCGGAGGCGAGCGCTAGCATGCACATGCGCGAAACAGAACGCAAAGCGCCAGCCAGAGCGCGTCGAGACGCATGCCAGGCACCGTGTCCACGCGTGGTCACCAAGCTGGCATGGTCAAAATGACGCCCATGAGCGGCCAAACTGTTGGGAAACGTAGTAATTTCAAAAAAATTCCTAAGCACATGCAAGATCATGGTGATGCATAGCAACGAGAGGGGAGAGTGTTGTCCACGTACCCTCGTAGACCGACAGCGGAAGCGTTATCACAACGCGGTTGATGTAGTCGTACGTCTTCACGATCCGACCGATCCAGTACCGAACGTACGGCACCTCCGAGTTCTACACACGTTCAGCTCGATGACGTCCCTCGAACTCCGATCCAGCCGAGTGTTGAGGGAGAGTTTCATCAGCACGATGGCGTGGTGACGATGATGATGTTCCACCGACGCAGGGCTTCGCCTAAGCTCCGCAACGGTATTATCGAGGTGTAATATGGTGGAGGGGGCACCGCACACGGCTAAGAGATCTCAAGGATCAATTGTTGTGTCTCTGGGGTGCCCCCCTGCCCCCGTATATAAAGGAGCAAGGGGGAGGCACCGGCCAAGGGGAGAGGCGCGCCATAGGGGGGGAGTCCTACTCCCACCGGGAGTAGGACTCCTCCTTTCCTTGTGGGAGTAAGAGAAGGGAAGGGGGAAGGAGAAAGAAGGAAGGGTGCGCCCCCTTCCCTAGTCCAATTCGGACCAGACCATGGGGAGGGGTGCGGCCACCTTTTGAGGCCTTTCTCTCCTTTCCCGTATGGCCCATTAAGGCCCAATACGAATTCCCGTAACTCTCCGGTACTCCGAAAAATACCCGAATCACTCGGAACCTTTCCGAAGTCCGAATATAGTCGTCCAATATATCGATGTTTACGTCTCGACCATTTCGAGACTCCTCGTCATATCCCCGATCTCATCCGGGACTCCGAACTCCTTCGGTACATCAAAACTCAATAAAACTGTCATCGTAACGTTAAGCGTGCGGACCCTACGGGTTCGAGAACTATGTAGACATGACCGAGACACGTCTCCGGTCAATAACCAATAGCAGGACCTGGATGCCCATATTGGCTCCCACATATTCTACGAATATCTTTATCGGTCAGACCGCATAACAACATACGTTGTTCCCTTTGTCACCGGTATGTTACTTGCCCGAGATTTGATCGTCGGTATCTCGATACCTAGTTCAATCTTGTTACCGGCAAGTCTCTTTACTCATTCCGTAATACATCATCCCGCAACTAACTCATTAGTCACAATGCTTGCAAGGCTTATAGTGATGTGTATTACCGAGTGGGCCCAGAGATACCTCTCCGACAATCGGAGTGACAAATCCTAATCTCGAAATACGCCAACCCAACAAGTACCTTTGGAGACACCTGTAGAGCACCTTTATAATCACCCATTTACATTGTGACGTTTGGTAGCACACAAAGTGTTCCTCCGGTAAACGGGAGTTGCATAATCGCATAGTCATAGGAACATGTATAAGTCATGAAGAAAGCAATAGCAACATACTAAACGATCGGGTGCTAAGCTAACGGAATGGGTCAAGTCAATCACGTCATTCTCCTAATGAGGTGATCCCGTTAATCAAATGACAAATCATGTCTATGGCTAGGAAACATAACCATCTTTGATTAACAAGCTAGTCAAGTAGAGGCATACTAGTGACACTCTGTTTGTCTATGTATTCACACATGTATTATGTTTCCGGTTAATACAATTCTAGCATGAATAATAAACATTTATCATGATATAAGGAAATAAATAATACTTTATTATTGCCTCTAGGGCATATTTCCTTCAGTCTCCCACTTGCACTAGAGTCAATAATCTAGTTCACATCGCCATGTGATTTAACATCAATAATTCACATCACCATGTGATTAACACCCATAGTTCACATCTCTATGTGACCAACACTCAAGGGTTTACTAGAGTCAATAATCTAGTTCACATCGCTATGTGATTAACACCCAAAGAGTACTAAGGTGTGATCATGTTTTGATTGTGAGATAATTTTAGTCAACGGGTCTGTCACATTCAGATCCGTAAGTATTTTGCAAATTTCTATGTCTACAATGCTCTGCACGGAGCTACTCTAGCTAATTGCTCCCACTTTCAATATGTATCTAGACCGAGACTTAGAGTCATCTAGATTAGTGTCAAAACTTGCATCGATGTAACCCTTTACGACGAAACTTTTGTCACTTCCATAATCGAGAAACATATTCTTATTCCACTAAGGATAATTTTGACCGCTGTCCAGTGATCTACTCCTAGATCACTATTGTACTCCCTTGCCAAAATCAGTGTAGGGTATACAATAGATCTGGTACACAGCATGGCATACTTTATGGAACCTATGGCCGAGGCATAGGGAATGACTTTCATTCTTTTTCTATCTTCTGCCGTGGTCGGGCTTTGAGTCTTACTCAATTTCACACCTTGTAACACAGGCAAGAAACTCTTTCTTTGACTGTTCCATTTTGAACCACTTCAAAATCTTGTTAAGGTATGTACTCATTGAAAAAACTTATCAAGCGTCTTGATCTATCTCTATAGATCTTGATGCTCAATATGTAAGCAGCTTCACCGAGGTCTTTCTTTCAAAAACTCCTTTCAAACACTCCTTTATGCTTTGCAGAATAATTCTACATTATTTCCGATCAACAATATGTCATTCACATATACTTATCAGAAATGCTATAGTGCTCCCACTCACTTTCTTGTAAATACAGGCTTCACCGCAAGTCTGTATAAAACTATATCCTTTGATCAACTTATCAAAGTGTATATTCCAACTCCGAGATGCTTGCACCAGTCCATAGATGGATCGCTGGAGCTTGCATATTTTGTTAGCACCTTTAGGATTGACAAAACCTTCTGGTTGCATCATATACAACTCTTCTTTAATAAATCCATTAAGGAATGCAGTTTTGTTTATCCATTTGCCAGATTTCATAAAATGCGGCAATTGCTAACATGATTCGGACAGACTTAAGCATAGATACGAGTGAGAAACTCTCATCGTAGTCAACACCTTAAACTTGTCGAAAACCTTTTTGCGACAATTCTAGCTTTGTAGATAGTAACACTACTATCAGCGTCCGTCTTCCTCTTGAAGATCCATTTAATCTCAATGGCTCGCCGATCATTGGGCAAGTCAATCAAAGTCCATACTTTGTTCTCATACATGGATTTCATCTCAGATTTCATGGCCTCAAGCCATTTTGCGGAATCTGGGCTCATCATCGCTTCCTCATAGTTCGTAGGTTCGTCATGGTCAAGTAACATGACCTCCAGAACAGGATTACCGTACTACTCTGGTGCGGATCTCATTCTGGTTGACTTACGAGGTTCGGTAGTAACTTGATCCGAAGCATCATGATCATCATCATTAACTTCCTCACTAATTGGTGTAAGCATCACTGGAACTGATTTCAGTGATGAACTACTTTCCAATTTGGGAGAAGGTACAGTTACCTCATCAAGTTCTACTTTCCTCCCACTCACTTCTTTCGAGAGAAACTCCTTCTCTAGAAAATTTCTGAATTTAGCAACAAAAGTTTTGCCTTCGGATCTGTGATAGAAGGTATACCCAACAGTCTCCTTTGGGTATCCTATGAAGACACATTTCTCTGATTTGGGTTTGAGCTTATCAGGATGAAACTTTTTCACATAAGCATCGCAACCCCAAACTTTAAGAAACGACAACTTTGGTTTCTTGCCAAACCACAGTTCATAAGGCGTCGTCTCAACGGATTTTGATGGTGCCCTATTTAACGTGAATGCAGCTGTCTCTAATGCATAACCCCAAAAATGATAGTGGTAGATCGGTAAGAGACATCATATATTGCACCATATCTAATAAAGTACGGTTACGATGTTCGGACACACCATTACACTGTGGTGTTCCAGGTGGCGTGAGTAGTGAAACTATTTCACATTGTTTTAACTGAAGGCCAAATTCGTAACTCAAATATTTTACCTCTGCGATCATATCGTAGAAACTTTTATTTTCTTGTTACGATGATTCTCCACTTCACTCTGAAATTCTTTGAACTTTTCAAATGTTTCAGACTTTGTGTTTCATCAAGTAGATATACCCATATCTGCTCAAATCATCTGTGAAGGTCAGAAAATAATGATACCTGCTACGAGCCTCAATATTCATCGGACCACATACATCTGTATGTATGATTTCCAACAAATCTGTTGCTCTCTCCATAGTTCCGGAGAACGGTGTTTCAGTCATCTTGCCAATGAGGCCCGGTTCGCAAGCATCAAGTGATTCATAATCAAGTGATTCCAAAATCCCATCAGTATGGAGTTTCTTCATGCGCTTTACACCAATATGACCTAAACAGCAGTGCCACAAATAAGTTGCACTATCATTATTAACTTTGCATCTTTTGGCTTCATTATTATGAATATGTGTATCACTACGATCGAGATCCAACAAACCATTTTCGTTGGTGTGTATGACCATAGAAGGTTTTATTCATGTAAACAGAACAACAATTGTTCTCCAACTTAAATGAATAACCGTATTGCAATAAACATGATCAAATCATATTCACGCTCAACACAAACACCAAATAACACTTATTTAGTTTCAACACTAATCCCGAAAGTATAGGGAGTGTGCGATGATGATCATATCAATCTTGGAACTACTTCCAACACACATCGTCACCTCGCTTTTTACTAGTCTCTGTTTATTCTGCAACTCCCGTTTTCGAGTTACTACTCTTAGCAACTGAACCAGTATCAATTACCAAGGAGTTGCTATAAACACCAGTAAAGTTCACATCAATAATCTGTATATCAAATATACCTTTGTTCACTTTGCCATCCTTCTTATCCACCAAATAGTTGGGGTAGTTCCGCTTCCAGTGACCAGTCCCTTTGCAGTAGAAGCACTTAGTCTGAGGCTTAGGACCAGACTTAGGCTTCTTCACTTGAGCAGCAACTTGCTTGCCGTTCTTCTTGAAGTTCCCCTTCTTCCCTTTGCCCTTTTCTTGAAACTAGTGGTCTCGTCAACCATCAACACTTGATGTTTTTCTTGACTTCTACCTTCGTCGATTTCAGCATCACAAAGAGCTCGGGAATTACTTTCGTCATCCCTTGCATACTACAGTTCATCACGAAGTTCTACTAACTTTGGTGATGGTGACTAGAGAATTCTGTCAATCACTATTTTATCTGGAAGATTAACTCCCACTTGATTCAAGCGACTGTAGTACCCAGACAATCTGAGCACATGCTCACTAGTTGAGCGATTCTCCTCCATCTTTTAGCTATGGAACTTGTTGGAGACTTCATATCTCTCAACTCGGGTATTTGCTTGAAATATTAACTTCAACTCCTGGAACATCTCATATGGTCCATGACGTTCAAAACGTCTTTGAAGTCCCGATTCTAAGCCGTTAAGCATGGTGCACTAAACTATCAAGTAGTCATCATATTGAGCTAGCCAAACGTTCATAACGTCTGCATCTGCTCCTGCAATAGGTCTGTCACCTAGCGGTGCATCAAGGACATAATTTTTCTGTGCAGCAATGAGGATAATCCTCAGATCACGGATCCAATCCGCATCTTTGCTACTAACATCTTTCAACATAATTTTTCTCTAGGAACATATCAAAAATAAACACAGGGAAGCAACAACGCGAGCTATTGATCTACAACATAATTTGCAAAATACTATCAGGACTAAGTTCATGATAAATTTAAGTTCAATTAATCATATTACTTAAGAACTCCCACTTAGATAGACATCCCTCTAATCCTCTAAGTGATCACGTGATCCATATCAACTAAACCATGTCCGATCATCACGTGAGATGGAGTAGTTTCAACGGTGAACATCACTATGTTGATCATATCTACTATATGATGCACGCTCGACCTTTCGGTCTCCGTGTTCCGAGGCCATATCTGTTATATGCTAGGCTCGTCAAGTTTAACCTGAGTATTCCGCGTGTGCAACTGTTTTGCACCCGTTGTATTTGAACGTAGAGCCTATCACACCCGATCATCACGTGGTGTCTCAGCACGAAGAACTTTCGCAACGGTGCATACTCAGGGAGAACACTTATACTTTGATAATTTAGTGAAGGATCATCTTATAATGCTACCGTCAAACAAAGCAAGATAAGATGCATAAAGGATTAACATCACATGCAATCAATATAAGTGATATGATATGGCCATCATCATCTTGTGCTTGTGATCTCCATCTCCGAAGCACCGTCATGATCACCATCGTCACCGGCGCGACACCTTGATCTCCATCGTAGCATCGTTGTCGTCTCGTCAATCTTATGCTTCTACGACTATCGCTACCGCTTAGTGATAAAGTAAAGCATTACATGGCGGTTGCATTGCATACAATAAAACGACAACCATATGGCTCCTGCCAGTTGCCGATAACTCGGTTACAAAACATGATCATCTCATACAACAAATTATATCACATCATGTCTTGACCATATCACATCACAACATGCCCTGCAAAAACAAGTTAGACGTCTTCTACTTTGTTGTTGCAAGTTTTACGTGGCTGCTACGGGCTTAGCAAGAACCGTTCTTACCTATGCATCAAAACCACAATGATAGTTTGTCAAGTTGGTGCTGTTTTAACCCTCGCAAGGACCGGGTGCAGCCACACTCGGTTCAACTAAAGTGAGAGAGACAGACACCCGCCAGTCACCTTTAAGCAACGAGTGCTCGCAACGGTGAAACCAGTCTCGCGTAAGCGTACGCGTAATGTCGGTCCGGGCCGCTTCATCTCACAATACCGCTGAACCAAAGTATGACATGCTGGTAAGCAGTATGACTTATATCGCCCACAACTCACTTGTGTTCTACTCGTGCATAGCATCAACGCATAAAACCAGGCTCGGATGCCACTGTTGGGGAACGTAGTAATTTCCGAAATTTTCCTACGCACACGCAAGATCATGGTGATGCATAGCAACGAGAGGGGAGAGTGTTGTCCACGTACCCTCGTAGACCGACAGCGGAAGCGTTATCACAACGCGGTTGATGTAGTCGTACGTCTTCACGATCCGACCGATCCAGTACCGAACGTACGGCACCTCCGAGTTCTACACACGTTCAGCTCGATGACGTCCCTCGAACTCCGATCCAGCCGAGTGTTGAGGGAGAGTTTCGTCAGCACGACGGCGTGGTGACGATGATGATGTTCCACCGACGCAGGGCTTTGCCTAAGCTCCACAACGGTATTATCGAGGTGTAATATGGTGGAGGGGGCACCGCACACGGCTAAGAGATCTCAAGGATCAATTGTTGTGTCTCTGGGGTGCCCCCCTGCCCCCGTATATAAAGGAGCAAGGGGGAGGCAGCCGGCCAAGGGGAGAGGCGCGCCATAGGGGGGAGTCCTACTCCCACCGGGAGTAGGACTCCTCCTTTCCTTGTGGGAGTAAGAGAAGGGAAGGGGGAAGGAGAAAGAAGGAAGGGTGCGCCCCCCTTCCCTAGTCCAATTCGGACCAGACCATGGGGAGGGGTGCGGCCACCTTTTGAGGCCTTTCTCTCCTTTCCCGTATGGCCCATTAAGGCCCAATACGAATTCCCGTAACTCTCCGGTACTCTAAAAAATACCCGAATCACTCGGAACCTTTCCGAAGTCCGAATATAGTCGTCCAATATATCGATTTTTACGTCTCGACCATTTCGAGACTCCTCGTCATATCCCCGATCTCATCCGGGACTCCGAACTCCTTCGGTACATCAAAACTCAATAAAACTGTCATCGTAACGTTAAGCGTGCGGACCCTATGGGTTCGAGAACTATGTAGACATGACCGAGACACGTCTCCGGTCAATAACCAATAGCGGGACCTGGATGCCCATATTGGCTCCCACATATTCTACGAATATCTTTATCGGTCAGACCGCATAACAACATACGTTGTTCCCTTTGTCACCGGTATGTTACTTGCCCGAGATTTGATCGTCGGTATCTCGATACCTAGTTCAATCTTGTTACCGGCAAGTCTCTTTACTCGTTCCATAACACATCATCCCGCAACTAACTCATTAGTCACAATGCTTGCAAGGCTTATAGTGATGTGTATTACCGAGTGGGCCCAGAGATACCTCTCCGACAATCGGAGTGACAAATCCTAATCTCGAAATACGCCAACCCAACAAGTACCTTTGGAGACACCTGTAGAGCACCTTTATAATCACCCATTTACGTTGTGACGTTTGGTAGCACACAAAGTGTTCCACCGGTAAACGGGAGTTGCATAATCTCATAGTCATAGGAACATGTATAAGTCATGAAGAAAGCAATAGCAACATACTAAACAATCGGGTGCTAAGCTAACGGAATGGGTCAAGTCAATCACGTCATTCTCCTAATGAGGTGATCCCGTTAATCAAATGACAAATCATGTCTATGGCTAGGAAACATAACCATCTTTGATTAACGAGCTAGTCAAGTAGAGGCATACTAGTGACACTCTGTTTGTCTATGTATTCACACATGTATTATATTTCCGGTTAATACAATTCTAGCATGAATAATAAACATTTATCATGATATAAGGAAATAAATAATACTTTATTATTGCCTCTAGGGCATATTTCCTTCACAAACCTTGTCTATGCTCTCGACCGTGCAGTGTTTATTCTAGGGGAGTTGATGGCTCATGCCCAGGTCGACCAGAAGTGACGCCACTTAGCTGACAAGTTTCTGTACAAAAACTTGGTCGCCAAGTTTGGCCACCTCCTAGAAGGCCATTAGGGCTGATCTCCTGGGGTTTAGGGTTTCTTAGGAGGGTGTTTAAGCTCAATAAAGATCAAGGCTAAAAGCTTAGGGGAAAATGCAATTGTTGTACAAAATGCATTTCTGGCCCAGAAGTGAAAAAAATTTCTACAGCAAAAATATTACAAAAAGTTATGCAATATTTTTGCATGGAAAGATGTGCCATGGTCCTAAGAATATTTAGGAATTATCTCAGATTGTTTTGAGCAAGAAAAATTGAGGTTGCTTTGGAGCACAAAGTTCTGAAATGAACTTAAGAGAGAAAAATGAATATTTTCCTTAAAGGAAAAATATTCATTTTATTATTTTGGGAATTTGTGGGAGGGATAAGTGGGATAGGTCACTTGGGTGAAAGCCAAGGATATTCCCAAGTGACAAGTCCATTTGAATTGATCCAAAAGTCCAAATCAAATCAGGGCAAAAACCACGATGAAAACCAAGTCCGGAAAGAGAGAGAAGGCAAGTCCGGTAAAAAGAGAGAAGGCAAAATCCAGGCTGTCACAAACCTCCCCCACTTAGGATGAGTCTCGTCCTCGAGATTCGGTTGCTTGGGAAAACCATTCTGGGTATGCAGTCCTTAAAAATTCCTCTCTTTCCCAGGTTGCTTCTTCTTCGGTGTGATGCTCCCACTGAACCTTGTAAAATCTTATCTCTTTGCTGCGAGTGACCCTTTATGTCTGATCCAATATTCTGATTGGCTTTTCCTCATGAGTCAAATCCTTAGCCAATTCTATCTCTGACATATCAGTCCTTTTCTCCGGTGGTGAGATGCATCTTCTTAGCTGCGAGATGTGAAACACGTTGTGTACTTCGGACAATTCTGGTGGCAATTCCAACTGGTAGGCGACTGTTCCGACTCTTGCCACGACGGGGAATGGACCGATATATCTGGGTGCCAATTTTCCACGGGTCTGAAACCTCTTGAATCCTTTCAGAGGGGTGACTCGAAGATATACGTGTTCTCCGGGTTCGAGGCTGATCTGACGATGTTTGGCATCATAGTAGCTCTTCTGTCGGGATTTGCCCAGTTGCAGTCTGTCTCGCATTTCCTTGACTTGCTTCTCGGCTTCGAAGATTAAATCAGTCCCAAAAATACGGCTATCTCCGATTTGAGACCAATTTAATGGGGTGCGGCATTTCCGGCCATACACGGCTTCATAGGGTGACATCTTTAAGCTGGCTTGGAAACTGTTTGTGTCACCCCGGCTCAGAGAAAACCGGAATGCCCCGTATTCCAGCCCAGAGATCGAGAAGTCTTCTGGAATACGGCACTGCTCAGCATAGAACAAACCAGCTTTCTATTATTACACGAATATGAATACAAGGTCTCCGATATTACAATAAATAACCTCGGTACGGCGACACTACGCCTGCCACTGTTGTTCTATGCAAGCAGCAGAACAACTCGATGCAGCGGAAGAACTCTAGCAGCGGAACAACGACGACGATGGTGAACTCCACTCCGCAGGGACTCTGGCTGCAATGCTTATCCTAGCTCGCACGAACAGAAACCACGACAAGCAAGCAATCAAATCCGGCATGACCTGCAAACTGGCTTGACACGCCAGGTCAGTACATTGAATGTACTTGCAAGCTCACAATAAACCAGAAGCATTCAAGGCAGACAACATCATGGCAATTACAGGTTAGGCAGAATTTAACATGATATCATCAGAACAATATAGCATGAACAACTTGAACATGATACACTTAACACAACATGAACATGGCATGAACATATTAATACGACAACACTATCATGCAACATGATGTCACTAGATGCACCACTTATTCTGCTCGGGCTACCTTGTAACCATCACATGCATCACTTACCGACCTCGGACATCACACAATCATCTTAGGATCAAATCAAGCTTGGTATAAACAATACCGTAGTAATCATTAAATGACCACAAGGAGCTTGATCTTTACTCGCACAACATCATGAATATACAACAACTCGGTATCCTCGATACCACCGTGGTCCTTGCGGCGATCACAACCCGACCAACACTTGGCCCGTGATCCTTACAGCGATCACAACCCGACCTACACTTGGACCGTGATCCTTACGGCGATCACAACCCGACCAACACTTGGCCCGTGATCCTTACGGTGATCACAACCCGACTACTAAATGGTCCGTGATCCTTACGGCGATCACAACCAACTTATCTCATTGTTATTAAGCACATTATTCTTATTACTGTTGACCTATGGGGTGACCTACTTTCGACCTGGGCCCTTATCCGCGGGCGCGGCTATCGATAGATTTAATATACACTCTGCAGAGGTTAGTACATTGTACCCACACTACGGAACCCATGGCCTCGCACTCCCATTCGGGTGGACCAACGGTGTTCCGACAAAACCGATCTACTGCCATGACACTCTCCCGGCCACTCCGACCAACTCCCCTCTGGGCTAAGTAATGGGTGGCCCCGTGTCTACCTCAAGACACAACGACCACCGTCGTGGCCCGTCCCACTCTGGGACCCGGATCCAAAAACTAACTCAACAACGGGCACACAAGGCTTATGTCCGCCTACCTGATCAGGGTAGCGCGTGCCCATAACCTTCCCTTGTTGGAGGCACCGGCGAGAGGCACGATAATAGACCCAGTTAGGACCGTCCCATACCGGTAAGCGTGGTTGCACTGGTCAGCATCGATTCAGTGGCACCATGACTCAGCCAACAGTTGTTCAAGTTCAATTTAATCCGGTTAACTTGAATGCAAATATACTGAGCCATGATAAAATACATGAACATGATATCAACATAATCATGAGGGTATCGCATAACTATCCACCATATCAATAATAAATCATATCCACTTAGCATGGCATATTGACTAGCATGACCATCACCAACATCAACATGTACCACTAGCAATCATAAACATATGAAAGGAGATACTAGCAGGTAGAACATGATAATAGAGTACAAGACAACATAGCACAAAAGTGAACATGCAACTCTAAACATTACCAGAACAGCGATAACCATCTTTTCAACAAGCAAACATTTAGTAAAGATTCAAGTTGAAAACCATGGCTACTGCATGAATATCATGCAATTGGGTATTGTGGCTTGCCTGGGATGAAGAGGCACCGGGGAGAAGTGCGGTGAAGCCGCGGAAAGATTTGCCGGAAACAGTTCTCTCTCGGAGGGGGCTGTTTACGTGCATGGACAAAAAGGTCATTTTCACAGTGTCAAACCATAGTGAAAATGAAACCAACAGAAAGAGCTCGACGATACGAAGAAGTGAGCGTTGGATTCACCTTAAACGGAGTTACGGTTGCGGAGTTATGAGATGTAGAAGATCAGGGACCAATCTGTGAATATTTTCATCACCAACGGGTCCCTGGGAGGAAAAACTAAAGCGCATAGGGATAAATGCGTTTTCTGAAAGTGAAAAGGTATTCCGAACCGAAGTAGAAGGAAATTACGTTTTCACAAAAGAAAATCGTACCCTGGTTAAACCCGTCTCCACTTATCCACGTGGGCTGAGGCGCCTGGGACACTGGCGCGTGGGACCCAGGGGCAGGGGGAGGGGGCCAGCGAGGTCGTCCTCTTCCTCCCGCGCCTCTATTCCTCCCGTGGAACAGAGCGGGGCAGGGGAAGGAAG
Organism: Triticum aestivum; assembly: GCF_018294505.1. Lineage (NCBI taxonomy): Eukaryota > Viridiplantae > Streptophyta > Magnoliopsida > Poales > Poaceae > Triticum > Triticum aestivum. Next base: position 95,057,108 of record NC_057799.1, read on the forward strand.
CGACCAAGGGGCCGGCCGGCTCCGGCGATCCCCGGCCCGGCCGAGGGTACCGGCGGGACCGCGGGGCTGCGCCGCACCCGTTAAAAGGGAGCACGGCCGCCGGGGAGGAGAGGGCTGGAGGGGAGAGGCGGCGCCATGGGAGGGCAGAGGCGGCTCGGCGGAGGTGGTGTTCGTCAGAGCAGGGCGCTCCGGCGAGGGCTGAGGAGTCGGGGCGGCTCGCGAGGACTAGGGGGAGGCCGTGGTGAGGTCGGGGAGGCACGAGGAGGCTCGAGACGGCTGGAGGATGCGGTGGCCGAACGACGGAGACGACGGCCAGACTAGGGCGACGCGGCCACGGAACTCTCAGGCGAGGGGCAAGGGGTTTGCGCGAACTGCGAAGAGGTGGGGGAGATCGAGGACAACACCAGGGGAGGTGGGGGATGCTCGAGCTCGCTGGAACCAAGGAGGAACCGCGGCGGCCGAGGCGAACAGAGGCGAACTCCGGCGAGATGCCGTGGCTCTGGTGGGCTAGGAGGGACGAGGTGGGGCTTGGGAGCTTCGTTAGAGTCTAGGGGTCCTTATATAGGCCGAGGGGAGGCTTCTGGAGCTCACGGGCGAGCTCCCGACCAAGCATTAATGGAGGGCAGTGGCTGGGCATGGCACGGGCATGGCATTTACGACGCATTCATGGCGAACAGCGACGATACAGAAGCACAGGGCGATGCAGAGGCTCACGGGGCAGCTACTAGACATGGTTGGAGGTCGAGACGAGGAGGGAGGAGACGAGCACAGGGACAAGAAGAAGCCAGCGCGCGCAATCTGCATGACGCAAGCGGGATCACCACGCGCACTGGTGCAAATAGCTCGTTTTGGCCAGGACGACCATGTCCAGTGGACTGACCCTAGTGACCTTAGTATAGCTGAGGCAATAAATAATTCCAGGGTCAAATAAGAGATTTGCACTTAGCTCCAAAGTAAACCAGCAGCCAAGTGTTTGTGCTAAGCTGTGGGGACACCAGCTAGGTAACTCAGTAAATAGTTTGTCTGGTGATGATCATACATTAAGGTGACTGCGTTCACAAGAAATCAGCTTAAGAGGAGGAGTTTAAAGGGTGGTTGCTGTAGAAAGTGACCCACTGGTCAGAAATGGGAATTTGGATGATGCACTCACATGGTTGCATAAATTGAGCTGAAAATGGTTATGTCCCAATTATTTGAAGATATTAATATGCCCAAGGAGTTTCATGCCATTTGAAGGAACCAAAATAGCACTTGCTTCAGAAAGATTTATTCTGAGCAGAAACTTGGAAAACTTCCACAGGGCAAATGGTCAAAGGGATTGAGCCACAACTTGGTGTAGGTAGGTTATATGAATACTATAAGGTATAGAAACATTTACAGCCATAATAGAGCAAGATAAAATATACTTGGTTCACAAACTGAAATTTTTACCAGAAACTAAGAATTGAAGTTCTGCTCACATGGAGGCATGACATGAGCTAAACTTTGGTGGAGGGCTATTATATGATGATATTAAGGTCCATGCAAAATTGCAACTCATTTGGATATTCCTAGCTTGTACCTCCTTCACAAAGCTTCTTTCTGGACAGAAACTTTGGAAAATCATAATTAAACAATTACTAAGCAAATGAGGTTTCATTTTGGCATGTGGTAATTATATGGACATGAAAATATGTCCAAGGAGTTTTAGATCAATTGGGCAAAGGAAAATGGCACTTGCTTCACAATGTGCCATTTAGGGCAGAATAGGAAATGAATTATTGGAGGATTATTTTTGAACATGGAAATGAAAAGTTTTGCCATATTTGATCAATATATGACCCAAACAATTTATGAGAATTATTTGGGAATCTTTGGAGTGATGGAAATATAGGTTGCTTCACAACCTAGGGCAATTTGAGTTATTCCTTTAATAGAAAAGGAAATATTCCCAATAAAAAGAATATTGGGATTTGGGCTAGGATGAAAATGATAGGGTCTAGGGAAAGATTTGGGAATGCCAGGCCACTCTGGAAGCAAAGAAGAGGGCATCTTCTTTAGTTTCCAGACCACAAAGCCACGAAAAAGAAAAACTCAGGCAAAAACCTCGGAAAAACAAAAGAAAAAGAAAGGGCCAAAAATCAGGCTGTCACAAACCTTACCCCCTAAAAGAAATCTCGTCCTCAAGATTTGGTTGCTCAGGGAACAAGTATGAACATTCTGACTTAAGGAAACCGTTTCCAACTCGGGTATCCTTTTTCCTTTATTGTTGTTCCCATTAAATTTTTATCTGACTGGCCCTGGGGTAGTTTGCTTTACTGTATCCTCATTTTGACAGATCTTACCTGGCTTGCTCATGCTTATATAGGCTCCAATTTCTTTTTAGATCTGCTGACTAGCTGAGTGTGATTTAATTATCACGACTGAAATATATGTCCGTCTCACAAATCCAAAAGTGATTTCCGTTGGGTGTGCCACCTGGCACTGACAACCTTTCATGTAAAGATGATTAGAATTTTCTGATGAAAACTCAAGCTCTGACTCTTTGCATTGGGTTTCTCCACTAAATGCAGGTCCTTTGGGTTCCAAACAGTGAGTTAAAACATAACCGTTTCCTGACAGATTCTGACTCATCACAAAAGTTTCTGAATCATCTTAACTGGTTCCATTATCGTGAGTATCGGATCCGTACCAAATATTTGATAGTCTCCTGTCGCGGCCAGCATAAAGGATTTGGCCTGTATGATAATATCTGCAGACTTGGCTGACGGTGGTTCTGACGGAAAAATTTTGTTCACGGCAGGCTATCCATGATGATTCATATAAGTGAGGACTCAGGCTTCCAGACTGTTATTCCTCATGCCGATTACTCATGTTGTAGGCATATCCATGTAGATCAATACTGACTTAGACTGTCCGGGGGATCTGCACCATGGGGGTCGTGTACAATTTTCATACCTACATCACTGGTCTTGCTCCTTCATTATTGTTTTCTTGGTTTGGATCTTTGGCTGAAAGAGCTGGGCCATATTGCTTCTTCGTATGACCATAGGTACTGTCGGTGCAATTTTTTCCGGCAATTGGAGTTTATCTCATTTTTCTGATAGGGTAACCCATTAAATGGCAGGTCTATCACTTCTCAAGTTCTGACCGCAGAAAAATGATCATCCGAAATCCTTGCAAGAAATCGGCAAATAAATCAGTAGCCACCAGAACGGCCTTTACAACTCATATCTGGGACATTACTGAAATAACTAAACCACGGCTCAGGACAGCCGAAAAGCAGCTCAGAGCATGAGACCGGGTCGATAAGAAGAAGGTGGCAGCTCCCTAAAATAGCCAGCAGCTCCCTAAAATAGCCAAAAAGCAGCTATAGGACTACTGTCACAAAAAGAAACTCAACAACTGTACGAGACGGCCGAAAAGCAGCTCAGACTCGTGACAGTTGTTGAAGAGAGAAACAAGAATCGGCATCCACCCCGGATAGCTAGAAACAGCTCAGATCACACGCGTGGTGCCGTCATTGGAGAAAAAGGGGACACGGGCTCATCAGGATCATTTTCCAGGTTAACGGGTTCTTGTATTGAGCTCATTGAGGTCATCAGTCCTCATAATCCTTTGTCACACTGCGGTGTATACTGGCTTTCTTCTCTTAATCATCCTCATGTGGTTATCAGATCCTCATCCGAGTGACTTGTAAGATCTTGATGGTATGCTCATTGCATATATATGAGGACCTGATTCCGAGACAGACGTGTATTCTGACTGATTCTTGATTCTAACAAAAATATTGCGGATCTGATTCTTGGGATTCACTGCCATATGCTGTCAATTCACAGCGTACTACCTTGTACCAATGTCTTACTGAGGAATATTTGATAGCTTGTGCTTGAAACTTTCATCAGACAACTTGCTGAAGAAGACTGAATATCGTGCTTCAGAAGCTTACCCCCTTAAAGACTTTGCTGGGGAAAGACCCGGTACCTTATGCCGGAAGCTTTTGCGGTTGCTTACTGAAGAAGGCAGAGTACCTTGCGCGAGAAGTCATCCATGTATCGTACTGAGGAAGATAGATTAATCTTGCCTTGGAAGCTTCTCTGGTATCTTGCGAGGGAAGATTGGGTTGCTTCCACCAGAAGCTTCTTATTGTGATATGCGGACCGAGTACCACATATACATACCATCTTAATATTTCTGATGTTGATTTCCTGTATGAAACAGGGTTTTACTGGACTATCCTCCTTTCTGAGTATATGCCATATATTTGCTTGCTTCCAGGTACATCGAGTTCCAAAATCATCCTCAACGAAAAATTAAACTTGTATCTGAGCCATACCTTTGATAATATTCTGTCAACCTTGCACACAACTTATCTTCTTGCTGATTTAATCATTTTGTTGTGATGAGTGCACGCTAATGCAAACTTGATACTGACAGTCCATCCAGGATTTCTTTTGCATCCAGACAAGATATTCCCAATTTTTCAGTGCAGTCTGCTGATAATTCCATTTTGTTTAGCTGAGTTTCCAAATATATGTATTTCTTGCTGACTCTTCGGGTCCAGTGTCGGCTGACGAGCAACTTTAATAGGGGAAGAATTTGTAACACCGAAGGCCCAAAGAAAGGAACAAAAGAAACGACTAAAACAAAAGCACACAAGCATCCTACTAATATAATTAATCAAGCAATCACCACATATTACTGCTACTCACACAATAATATGCATGCACACCTAAGCACGCAAATCTCGCGGGAACTCCGGTATTGCGGTCTAATATGCTGTGACGATGTGCACGAGGACGAATAAATGTGTGGAAGAATTGGTGTAAACAACGCTACACCAAGTGCTAGCTTAGCCAGATAGCAACCTGGACAAGCTTGGAGGTAAGGACGTACTCGGTAATCATGTAGTGGGACACGAAGGTCGCAACTACATTATTATCAAGCGGATGGAAAAAGATCCGTACTCGTCCAAGAAATAGGATAGCGGGGAAAAACTGAGGCTGCTGACATTGCCCTTTCTTGATAACTACGATCATGAAGGGTTGCTAACACGACAAAAGAAAAGAACGATCCGGGATAGACGCATGTCCATCACCGAAATGATAGACGGGACTGAAAGAAAGACATCGGTGCGATACCTGAGCACCATTTTTTCAAACAGTGTCGGGATCACTTGGCATCACTCTACTGGGACAGAAACGACACCAAACACCGAAAGAAAAAGGGACTGGAGAAATGCAAAGGTTGAGCTGTAGTGGATCCAAACCGATGCCAGCTACACTCACCAGATAAACCGTTAGTACAAATACTAAGGCTATATGCATGCTATGCAACAAACAAATGTTGCGACCAAATGCAATAATCAAGCCAGAATCTATACTACCAATTTCTAATGTTCGCGCGGTCTAGGGCGTCCTACAGCCAGACCTGCTCTGATACCAAGCCTATGTCACCCCGGCTCAGAGAAAACCGGAACGCCCCGTATTCCAGCCCAGAGATCAAGGAGAAGTCTTCTGGAATACGGCACTGCTCAGCAAACAACAAACCAGCTTTCTATTATTACACGAATATGAATACAAGGTCTCCGATATTACAATAAATAACCTCGGTACGGCGACACTATGCCTGCCACTGTTGTTCTATGCAAGCAGCAGAACAACTCGATGCAGCGGAAGAACTCTAGCAGCGGAACAACGACGACGGTGGTGAACTCCACTCCGCAGGAACTCTGGCTGGAACGCTTATCCTAGCTCGCACGAACGGAAACCACGACAAGCAAGCAATCAAATCCGGCATGACCTACAAACTGGCATGACACGCCAGGTCAGTACATTGAATGTACTTGCAAGCTCACAATAAACCAGAAGCATTCAAGGCAGACAATAGCATGGCAATTACAGGTTTGGCAGAATTTAACATGATATCATCAGAACAATATAGCTAACAACTTGAACATGATACAGTTAACACAATATGCACATGGCATGAACATATTAATCCGACAACACTATCATGCAACATGATGTCACTACATGCACCACTTATTCTGCTCGGGCTACCTTGTAACCATCACATGCATCACTTACCGACCTCGGACATCACACAATCATCTTAGGATCAAATCAAGCTTGGTATAAACAATACCGTAGTAATCATTAAATGACCACAAGGAGCTTGATCTTTACTCACAACATCACGAATATACAACAACTCGGTATCCTCGATACCACCATGATCCTTGCGGCGATCACAACCCGACCAACACTTGGCCCGTGATCCTTACGGCGGTCACAACCCGACCTACACTTGGCCCGTGATCCTTACGGCGATCACAACCCGGCCAACACTTGGACCGTGATCCTTACGGCGATCACAACCCGACCACTAAATGGCCCGTGATCCTTACGACGATCACAACCAACTTATCTCATTGTTATTAAGCACATTATTCTTATTACTGTTGACTCATGGTGTGACCTACTTTCGACCTGGGCCCTTATCCGCGGGCGCGGCTATCGATAGATTTAATATACACTCTGCAGAGGTTAGTACACTGTACCCACACTACGAAACCCATGGCCTCGCACTCCCATTCGGGTGGACCAACGGCGTTCCGACAAAACTGATCTACTATCATGACACTCTCCCGGCCACTCCGACCAACTCCCCTCTGGGCTAAGTCATGGGTGGCCCCGTGTCTAGCTCAAGACACAACGACCACCGTCGTGGCCCGTCCCACTCTGGGACCCGGATCCAAAAACTAACTCAACAACGGGCACACAAGCCTTATGTCCGCCTACCTGATCAGGGTAGCGCGTGCCCATAACCTTCCCTCGTTGGAGGCACCAGCGAGAGGCACGAAAATAGACCCAGTTAGGACCGTCCCATACCGGTAAGCGTGGTTGCACTGGTCAGCATCGATTCAGCGGCACCATGAATCAGCCAACAATTGTTCAAGTTCAATTTAATCCGGTTAACTTGAATGCAAATATACTGAGCCATGATAAAATACATGAACATGATATCAACATAATCATGAGGGTATCGCATAACTATCCACCATATCAACAATAAATCATATCCACTGAGCATGGCATACTGACTAGCATGACCATCACCAACATCAACATGTACCACTAGCAATCATAAACATATGAAAGGTGATACTAGCATGTAGAACATGATAACAGAGTACATGACAACATAGCACAAAAGTGAACATGCAACTCTAAACATTACCGGAACAACGATAACCATCTTTTCAAAGAGCAAACATTAAGTAGAGATTCAAGTTGAAAACCATGGCTACTGCATGACTATCATGCAACTGGGTATTGTGGCTTGCCTGGGGATGAAGAAGGCACCGAGGAGAAGTGCGGTGAAGCCGCGGAAAGATTTGCCGGAAACAGATCTCTCTCGGAGGGGGCTGTTTACGTGCAAGGGCAAAAAGGTCATTTTCACAGTGTCAAACCATAGTTAAAATGAAAGCAACAGAAAGAGCTCGACGATACGAAGAAGTGAGCGTTGGTTTCACCTTAAACGGAGTTACGGTTGCGGAGTTATGAGGTATAGAAGATCAGGGACCAATCTATGAATATTTTCATCACCAGCGGGTCCCTGGGAGGAAAAACTGAAAGCGCATAACGTTAAATACGTTTTCTGAAAGTGAAAACGTATACTGTACCGAAGTAGAAGGAAAATACGTTTTCACCAAAGAAAACCCGTCTCCACTTATCCACGTGGGCTGAGGCGCCTGGGCCACTGGCGCGTGGGACCCAGGGGCAGGGGGGAGGGGGCCAGCGAGGTCGTCCTCTTCCTCCCGCGCCTCCGTTCCTCCCGTGGAACAGAGCGGGGCAGGGGAGGGAAGCGGCCAAGGGGCGGGCCGGCTCTGGCGATCCCCGGCCCGGCCGAGGGTACCAGCGGGACCGAGGGGCTGGGCCGCACCAGTTCAGAGGGAGCACGTCCTCCGGGGAGGAGAGGGCTGGAGGGGAGAGGCGGCGGCATGGGAGGGCAGAGGCGGCTCGGCGGAGGTGGTGTTCGTCGGAGCAGGGCGCTCCAGCGAGGGCTGAGGAGTCGGGGCGGCTCGCGAGGACGAGGGGGAGGCCGTGGTGAGTTCGGGGAGGCACGAGGAGGCTCGGGACGGCCGGAGGATGCGGTGGCCGAACGACGGAGACGACGGCCGGACTAGGGCGACGCGGCCACGGAACTCTCAGGCGAGGGGCAAGGGGTTTGCACGAACTGCGAGGAGGTGGGGGAGATCGAGGACAACACCAGGGGAGGAGGGGATGCTCGAGCTCGCCGGAACCAAGGAGGAACCGCGGCGGCCGAGGCGAATAGAGGCGAACTCCAGCGAGATGCCGTGGCTCTGGTGGGCTAGGAGGGACGAGGAGGGGCTTGGGAGCTGCGGGAGAGTCTAGGGGTCCTTATATAGGCCGAGGGGAGGCTTCTGGAGCTCACGGGCGAGCTCCCGACCAAGCATTAATGGAGGGCAGTGGCTGGGCATGGCACGGGCATGGCATTTGCGACGCATTCATGGCGAACAGCGACGAGGCAGAGGCACAGGGCGATGCAGAGGCTCACGGGGCAGCTACTAGACATGGTTGGAGGTCGAGACGAGGAGGGAGGAGACGAGCACAGGGACAAGAAGAAGCTAGAGCGCGCAATCTACATGACGCAAGGGTGATCACCACGTGCACTGGTGCAAATAGCTCGTTTTGGCCAGGACGACCATGTCCAGTGGATTGAACCTAGTGACCTTAGTAAAGTTGAGGCAATAAATCATTCCAGGGTCAAAGAAGAGATTTGCACTTAGCTCCAAAGTAAACCAGAAAACAAGTGTTTGTGCTGTGCAGTGGGGACACCAGCTAGGTAACTCAGTAAATAGTTTGTCTGGTGATGATCATACACTAAGGTGACTACGATCACAAGAAATCAGCTTAAGAGGAGGAGTTTAAAGGGTGGTTGCTGTAGAAAGTGACCCACTGGTCAGAAATGGGAATTTGGATGATGCACTCACATGGTTGCATCAATAGAGCTTAAAATGTTTATGGCCCATTTGAAGATATTAAGATGCCCAAGGAGTTTCATGCCATTTGGAGGAACCAAAATAGCACTTGCTTCAGAAAGATTTATTCTGAGCAGAAACTTGGAAACATTCCACAGGGCAAATGGTCAAAGGGATTGAGCCACAACTTGGTGCAGGTAGGTTATATGGATACTAGAAGGTATAGAAAAATTGACAGCCATAATGGAGCAAGATAAAATATACTTGCTTCACAAACTGAAATTTTGACCAGAAATTAAGAATTGAAGTTGTGCTCACATGGAGGCATGACATGAGCTCACCTTTGGTGGAGGGCTATGATATGATGATATTAAGGTCCATGCAAAATGGCAACTCATTTGAATATTCCTAGCTTGTACCTCCTTCACAAAGCTTCTTTCTGGACAGAAACTTTGGAAAATCATAATTAAACAATTACTAGGCAAATGAGGTTGCATTTTGGCATGTGGCAATTATATGGACATGAAAATATGTCCGAGGAGTTTTAGGTCAATTGGGCAAAGGAAAATGGCACCTGCTTCACAATGTACCATTTAGGGCAGAATAGGAAATGAATTATTGGAGGATTATTTTTGAACATGGCAATGAAAAGTTTTGCCATATTTGATCAAGATATGACCCAAACTATTTATTAGAATTATTTGGCAATTTTTGGAGTGATGGAAATATAGGTTGCTTCACAACCTAGGGCAATTTGAGTTATTCCTTTAATAGAAAAGGAAATATTCCCAATAAAAAGAATATTGGGATTTGGGCTAGGATGAAAATGACAGGGTCTAGGGAAAGATTTGGGAATGACAAGCCACTCTGGAAGCAAAGAAGAGAGCATTTCTTCAGTTTCGAGACCACAAAGCCACCAAAAAGAAAAACTCACGCAAAAACCTCGGAAAAACAAAAGAAAAAGAAAGGGCCAAAAATCAGGCTGTCACACTGTTGTTGTAGGAAAACTCGGCGTAGGGCAGACAGTCTTCCCACTTGGTTCCTTGGGCCAATGTACATGCCCGGAGCATATCTTCGAGTATTTGATTTACTCGCTCAGTCTGTCCATCTGTCTGAGGATGGTAAGCCGTGCTGTACTTCAGAGCGGTCCCCAAGGCTTGATAAAGTCGGGACCAAAATGCGGATGTGAATAGAGATCCCCTGTCGGAGGTGATAGTCTTGGGTACTCCATGCAGACTGATGATCTTGATACATACAGCTGTGCAAGTTGATTTGCACGGTATGTGGTCCGGATAGGTAGGAAGTGTGCCACCTTGGTTAGAGTGTCCACTATGACCCATATCGCGTCGTTTCCTCGATGAGAACTTGGTAATCCGGTGATGAAATCCATGCAAATATCGTCCCATTTCCATTGGGATACCGGCAGAGGCTGGAGGAGTCCAGCGGGTTTTTGCTGTTCCGCCTTTACCTTATTGCAGATATCGCAGTAGGCCACAAAATATGCGATGTCTTTCTTCATTCCATCCCACCAAAGTATCTGACGAAGATCCTCATACATCTTGGTACCATCAGGATGAATTGAGTATGGTGTTTCATGTGCTTCCGCCAATATTTTCTTCTTCAGACTGTCTTGGTTGGGTACGCAAAGTCTTCCTCGGAACCTTAGCGAACCTTGCTGATCCATCGCGAAATCAGGTGCTTGCCCTTGGTGCAGCTTCTGAACATATATCTGTAACACCTTATCATCCGCTTGAGCTCTGTGGATTTCTTCTTCGAGCGTAGGAGCAACTTCCAATATATTGGTAAGACGGGCGTTGGTGATTACCAGATTTAGCTGCATGATTTCTTCATAGAGCTCTGGAGGCAAGGAATCCATTAGGGCATTGAGGTTGGCGGGTTTGCGGCTGAGGGCGTCAGCCACCACATTAGCTTTGCCCGGGTGATAATTTATTCCGAGGTCACAGTCCTTAACCAACTCGAGCCATCTTCACTGTCGAAGGTTCAAGTCGGGCCGAGTGAATATATACTTGAGACTTTTATGGTCGGTGAATATCTGGCACTTCTTTCCAATCAGATAATGTCTCCAGATTTTTAAAGCGTGCACCACTGCGGCCAATTCCAAATCATGAGTAGGATAATTTCCTTCATGTTGTCGCAGTTGGCGAGATGCATATGCCACCACTTTGCCATCTTGCATGAGTACACACCGCAGTCCTTTTCTGGAGGCGTCGCAGTAAACATCAAAACTGCGGTAGATATCTGGAAGAGTTAATACGGGTGCTGATTTCAGTCTGGTTTTTAACTCATTGAAGCTCTGTTCGCAGTCTTCAGTTCATACGAACTTCTTGTCCTTCTTGAGGAGCTCAGTCGTTGGCTTGGCGATCTTGGAAAATCCTTCGATAAAACGGCGATAATATTCGGCCAGTCCAAGGAAACTCCTAATTTCTGAGACGGTGGTGGGTGCGGACCAATCAAGTACATCTTTTACCTTGCTTGGGTCCACCGAGATTCCTTCTGCGAGGATATGTCCGAGGAATCCCACTTGCTGGAGCCAAAACTCACATTTGCTGAATTTGGCATACAATTGATGATCGCGAAGCCGTTGCAGAACTGCGCGAAGATGTTCCTTATGTTTGTCCTTCCTTTTGGAATAAATGAGGATGTCATCAATGAACACCACCACAAACTTGTCCAAGAAGTCCATAAACACCTTGTTCATCATATGCATAAAGAATGTAGGAGCATTGGTGAGGCCGAAGGACATAACTGTGTATTCGTAAAGACCGTACCGAGTGGTGAACGCGGTCTTAGGAATATCTTCCTTCTTAATCTTGAGTTGATGATATCCCGTCCTCGAGTCAATCTTTGAGAATACTCTGGCCCCACTGAGTTGATCAAAAAGATCGTCAATCCTTGGCAGTGGATACTTGTTTTTAGTGGTGATGTCATTCAGCTGTCGGTAGTCTACACACGTTCGTAGACTGCCATCCTTTTTGTCCACGAAGATAGCTGGTGATCCCCATGGTGAAGAGCTGGGACGAATGTATCCTTTTTGCAGCATCTCATCCAGTTGCTTCTTCAATTCCACCAATTCTGAGGAGGGCATCCGATAATATTTCTTATGTATCGGGGTGGTTCCAGGCACTAGGTCAATAGCGAACTCCAATTCTCGTTCTGGTGGCATGCCGGGTAATTCTTCAGGAAATACATCTAGATATTCGTTGACCACTGGGATTAATTCCACCTCTTCTGCTATGGCTGCGAAAACCATATCCTTCGTGGGGATGTGCTTGCGGGCATAAAAACTTATGGTGCGACCTTTCATATTTTTCAAGGTAACTTCTCTGGTCGCACAGCTGATGCAGACTTGGTATTGGGTTAACCAATTCATGCTGAGAATGACATCCAATTTGTTGGAATCGATGATTATCAATGATGTTGTAACTTGACGCCCTTGATGTCAATCTCCAAATTTCGGCAGACGAGATTGCTTCTGAGCATGGATCCCGGGGATTGTACCAGCATGTGCTTTCCCAAAATCGAGCAAGAAAGATTGTTTTGGGAAGCAAAACTCCGCGAAATAAAAGAGTGGGAAGCCCCAGAGTCAAATAAAATTACGACGGGTATGTCGTTTACGAGAAACATACCAATGATGACTTCCGGGTCCTCTTGGGCTTCGTCTGCGGAAATGTGATGAACTTGCCCTTGGATTATATCGGGGGTGGAATAATGCTCCATGTAGTTAACTTGCGGCTGAAATGGAGCGACGGGCTTGGTGTTCTTGGGACACTGTCGGGCGTAGTGTCCGGTTTGACCACAGCTGAAGCACGAATTGTTGCGCTAGCAATCGTTGCGCACCGGGCTGGTCACGACATTCTTGACTTGTGTAGTAGTCTTGTTGACGTTCTGCTGCCAATTGGGTTTGTACTCCACCTAAGTCTGTTGCCATGTACGAGCCTTTTGCACTGGTTTTATATCCTTCTTGGGCTCGAATTTGTGCTTGTAGTCATTAGCAGCTGGCTTGTTGTCGTGCAGGAGCTTGTGTTCCCTCTCGGTGATTAGGGCCTTGTTCACCAGAGTCAGGAAGTTGGGGAAATCAAACATGCTGAGAGTGCACCGGAGATGTTGATGTAGGCCTCCAAGAAATCAGTCGATCTTCCGCTCTTCGGTGGCCACATCATGGAGAGAGTAGCGGGCCATATGGTTGAATTTATTCAGATACTCGGCGACGGTCATGCTGCCTTGAGTGAGGGCGAGAAATTCACGTTGCTTGATCTTCATGACTCCGGTGGGAATATGATATTTGCGGAAGTGATCCTTGAATTTTGTCCAAGTAATTTCCTCGTCGGCAGGCCATATTGCTTTGGCATTATCCCACCATATAGCAGCAGCTCCTTCGGGATAATGCGTTGCAAAGGGAACCTTGTCTCCGTCGTCTGTGCGAGCAATTTCCAGTTTTCTTTCAATAGTCCTTAGCCAGTCGTCGGCGTCCAAAGGATCAGTAGTATGGCTGAAACTGGGAGGCTTGGTTCGCTGAAAATCTGATAGCTTGGAATGATGGCCATTCTGGTTTCCATTCTGCCCAACCATAACCTGTACACTTTTCAGTATTTCCAGCAGACCGTTGCTCCTTCTTTCTTCAAACATTCGCAGGATTTGCTCGGTGGAAGGCGGTTGTGGCGGTGGAGGCGGAGGTGGCTGGTAAGGTTCAGGGGAATGTCCTGCCTGTCTTGCGGAACGACGGACAGGGACATCCTCACCAGCTTGACTGCTGCTGCCTCCACGTGGCATCCTATTTTTCGTTTTCCCAATACATAGCAACCAAGATGAGAAAATTCCAAAATGGGGGAAAAACCAATGACAAATCCCGGAAGAAAGCAGCGAATAAAACCAAGTCGAATAAAAATCCAACATAATTATACATAGTCCCAACATGAAAATAAACATTGCAATGGGTCTACTACCCTCGTACATGAAACTACGCATCATGATAAATGTGATTACAGCCATACATCATGCTCATGACTACAACGATACTCTAACGATCTACTGCTCGGATGGTGCTGTTGCAGGCTCGTCTCCTGAGCCGGATCCAGATCCTGAACTGATAGTAGAGACCTCCGGGGGAAGAGAGGTGCGCTGGCGCTGCCTTGAGGGCTCTCCTTCAGGGGCAGGCGGGGGATGGGATCTAAGCATTGGAGCGGCAGGAGTAGCGACAAGAGAAGACCATGCAGCAGGAGCGCTGCGAGGGTTCACCGTCAAAGGGTTAGCGGTACCCTGCAAGGTCGTCATAGGAACGGAGGTGGGAGGAGCAGAAGTGTAGATGACAGCGGGAAGAGGGTTCCTTATACGAGTAGCAGCGAGATCGGCGCGAGCGCGTGAGAGCTCCCAAGCTAACTCGTAGTTAAGGAGATAGCGGTGATGTAGCGTGCAAGGTGGCTAGTGGGACGATCGCACGCCGGATTAATCAAAGGAAAGCGGATACGCCCATTCTCGTGCATAGATGGGTAGAAGAAAAGTCTAGGGTGGGTGTGCATGCGAACCTCATTGTAGCGCAAGTCTACAAGAGCCTCGATAGCAGCAAACTAAACCGCCTGAGATCACACGAAACTACGCGACAGCGGAAGAACGACGTAGCGGAACTCCATGGCACAGGGACACCGACATGGACATGGCCTAGACACGGGATGCGCTCCGATGCGAATCAGCTTGCCTGAAAACTGGCATTACATGCCAGGTCAGTACATGGAATGTACTTGCAAGCTCACAAAAAACATAAGCACGATGACAAACAATATCATGATAATTAATTAAGTTAACTTAATGCAAGAAATTACTACAAATGCAAAGCTATGCAGAACAACCAAACAGAGCACCGAGTCACACAGACTCGCTTACCAAACGGTTACTTCGTAACCAACGGTGACCACACCGGGGTCACACCTGAAACCAATCACTCATGAACACCTCGAGTGTTCAAGGTTCACCACGAAACAATGCATCACAACAATTACTAGTTTGCAAGATTAGTTATAAAGTTGATCCATGGTGTGACTTACTCCCGAGTCTTGCCCATAATCGAGGGCGCGGCTATCGATAGATTAAATACACTCTGCAGAGGTAGCGCACTTTACCCACACTATGGAATAACTGGGCTTGTACTCCCATCCGGGTGGACCAAAGTAATCCGACGAAACCCTCCCTTTGCCATGCACTCTCCCCGGCCACTCCGACCATCTCCCTCTCAGGGCTAGGTCTTGGGTGGCCCCGTGTCTACCAAAGACACCAACAGCCACCGTCGTGGCAAAACGGTCCCAAACAGGGACAAGGTACCATAAAAACAAACGAGCACACAAGGTTATGTCTGCCTACCGGGCCAGGGTAAGCACGCCCATAACCTTCCCTCGCGGGAGGCACCGGTGAGAGCCACGACAAAGGACCGAATCAAGACCTTCCCATTAGGTAAATGTGGTCGCACTGAAATAGAACCCGATTCAGTGGCACCATGATGTGATCAACATCATATTCAGGTTGAACTTAATCAAGTATTAATTTTCAAAAAAACTTTTTATTACTAACATGGCATCATACAGGAAATCATACAACTACTCATCACACAGAGCAAGCAAACCTTAAGCATGGATCCAAACAAGCAATATAACTAAGTTACACTTCTAAGATCAGAAACTTCTCTGGTTATAAGTCATTTTTTCTACAAACAACATTTTTATTAGTGCATTCTTTAGTTGAAAACTATTACTAGCAAAAATAGCTACCATAACTTTCCATAACAAAATATCTAGTGCAAAATCTTACTCTACTTAGCCAAACAATTCTATGAACTCAACCAGAGGCTAAAACAAGCATATCAAGCATCAGAAAACAACTAGCAATTAACCATATTAATTTATCAAATTTTAAATGCAATTAAAGACTCATATTCAAGTAGAAAATCATAGATATTGAAATAACACCATCCAAATGATGTTGTGGCTTGCCTTAGTGCAGAGGAGGGTCACACTCCTCCTGGTTAGCTTCAAGGCAAGATCTTCCTTCTGAAAATATTTTAAAACCACAAAAATAAATGTGAAAACTCATTCTGAAAATCACCAGAAATTCTAGACAGCAAGGAAAAATCCACCCATTGGTGTGCTGCTAGAGCTTTCTGTAACAAAGACAATGCAAAAAGAATCAATGCATTTGGACTTGTGGTTTAGAAATTATGGCTGGTCAAAGTTTGGTCAAATTTCTGAATAAATTTGAATTAAACAGAAATTCCTGGGGGGGTGACGTCGAAGACGTAAAGTGGGAGTGCGCCTCCACTCGTCCCGCTTCGGGCGCGAGTGGTGAGGCTGACACTGGGCCCCACCAGTCAAGAGAGAGAGAGGGGGATCGAGATCAGAGGAGGGGCGGCGCCTCGCCGGAGCTTACGCCGGCGACGAGGGGGTTTGGGGCTAGGCTAGAGGCATAGATTGGAAGCGGGGCTCACGGCGCATCTGCCTGTACCCGTGGCTTGGTGAGAGGTGGACGGAGCTAGTCAGAGTCGAGCTCGCAAGCTTCGGTGGCGGACGGGGTTCGCCGGAGAGGTGGAAGACGGAGGCTAGAGGCAGCTCCGAGGGCTTGGCGGGGTCCAGGCAACTCCAGGAGACCACCAAGGACCTGCCCAGGCAGCTGCTTGAGCTCGAGATGTCCTGGAGAGTGGCAGCTGACCTGCGGGGATCGCCGGAGTCCTCGGCTCGGGGCGATGGCTAGAGGCCTGGCCGACCAAACTGCGGTCGTTCTACGTGTTCGTGGTGGTTGTGTGGAGTGGTGCGTGGCCAGGATTCGAGTCGGGGTGGCTTGATATAGCCGGAGCAAGAGGGGGGGACATGTCGCTGCCGGAGCACTCTGGACACGTGGCGAACGTCGACGAGAGGCTCCAACACGAGGGGACAGGGTGCAGCGTCAACACCGGCGCTTGCCCACACTCGCGGACGAGCACGGGAGGCGGTTTGAGATGGGGACAAGCACACGCGCGCACTGTGCCATTTTGGCCGCGACCTGACCGGTCTTGCTGCAGCGGCTCTAGCGTCGGCGAGCGCCAGGGAGGGGTCATGGGTGATGGGTTGAGGGTTGTGGCACGTTGCGGTAGTCAGAGGCGAGCGCTAGCATGCACACGCACGAAACAGAACGCAAAGCGCCAGCTAGAGCGCGTCGAGACGCATGCCAGGCACCGTGTCCACGCGTGGTCACCAAGCTGGCATCGTCAAAACGACGCCTAGGAGCGGCCAAACCTTGTCTATGCTCGCGACCGTGCAGTATTTAGTCTAGGGGAGTTGATGGCTCATGCCCAGGTCGACCAGAAGTGACGCCACTTAGCTGACAAGTTTCTGTATAGAAACTTGGTCGCCAAGTTTGGCCACCTTCTAGAAGGCCATTAGGGCTGATCTCCTTGGGTTTAGGGTTTCTTAGGAGGGTGTTTAAGCTCAAGAAATATCAAGGCTAAAAGCTTAGGGGAAAATGCACTTGATGTACAAAATGCATTTCTGGCCCAGAAGTGAAAAGATTTTCTACAGCAAAAATATTACAAAAAGTGATGCAATATTTTTTCATGGAAAGATGTGCCATGGTCCTAAGAATATTTAGGAATTATCTCAGATTTTTCTGAGCAAGAAAAACTGAGGTTGCTTTGGAGCACAAAGTTCTGAAATGAACTTAAGAGAGAAAAATGAATATTTTCCTTAAAGGAAAAATATTCATTTTATTATTTTGGGAATTTGTGGGAGGGATAAGGTGGATAGGTCACTTGGGTGAAAGCCAAGGATATGCCCAAGTGACACGTCCATTTGAATTGATCCAAAAGTCCAAATCAAATCAGGGCAAAAACCACGATGAAAACCAAGTCCGGAAAGAGAGAGAAGGCAAGTCCGGTAAAAAGAGAGAAGGCAAAATCTAGGCTGTCACAAATCTCCCCCACTTAGGATGAGTCTCATCCTCGAGATTCGGTTGCTTGGGAAAACCATTCTGGGTATGCAGTCCTTAAAAATTCCTCTCTTTCCCAGGTTGCTTCTTCTTCGGTGTGATGCTCCCACTGAACATTGTTAATCTTCTTTACTAAGTTTCTTTCTTATTTTTGCGCCCTTCAGCATTTCCACATGGTTATTAAACCAACACCTCATGATAAGAGACCATTGTTTATATTTCAGGTCAGTACTCGCTGTTGCAAAATCTCTTAAGAAACATGAGAGGAGAGGGATGGTGACCAAATGACCATCCATCGGCCGAAGTATATTTGATGTTCACATGCGAAGTCTTTTCTAGAACGCATGAAATATGTTCACACGACGAGGGTCGAGATATGAGGGCATCAGGTCCATCGCCAAAATCACCTCTTTCGAGCTTGATGTAGTTAAGTTTCCTAATAAGGCACTAAGTTTGTTCTCCGTGAGCTCTAGGAGTACATGACGGGGGAGGGATTGCGGGCAAATATGCATTGAGTCAGCCATATACCGAAGGATACAAGAGATTTGTTTGTCATCAGTACGTCATCTATGTATAGGGTGACATTCTATCTTCCGAGCTTGTAGACATATACATACATTGCTCACTGCAGGGACCCATAATTCTTACCTCACGAAAAATCCAATCCCAGCACTTCCCTATCATAATATATTAGACCATTTATTAGACATAGATACACGATAGAAGAACATATGTGATTCGCCTATGACAAGGCACTAGGTGCAATTTTCTCAAGATAAGGCAAAATCTCTCAACCAGTGCCAGCGGAGACGGATGGTGATCAAATGACCATTGATATTTGCAGCATATGGATGCCTAGCTCATTAAAACGAGGCACTAGGTGGAATATATATAGGTATGCGTAACCGGTGAGCATCAGAAACCTCCTCTTTTTGAGCCATATGGAGTTAAGTTTCTCATATTTATGCCTAAGTTTCTTTCCCGTGAGCTCTATGGAAGGGTGACCAAATATTTGTTCGCCGACTCTATCATGTTAAGTTTCTCAATCTTCTTCACTAAGTTACTTTCTGATTTTTGCGCCTAGACAGGCTGCTCATTTAAATGAGGCACTAGGTGGAATATATATAGGTGTTCGGTGTGCGTCACCCGCGAGCGTTGTAAACCTCCTTTTTTTGAGCCATATGGAGTAGAGTTTCTCATATTTAGCCTTAAGTTTCTTTCCCGTGAGCTCTACGGAAGGGTCACTGTGGCATCCCGGCTCAGAGCAACAGGTTTACCCTGCATTGCCAGCCCAGAGATCGAGTCTTCTGGCAATACACAACAACATGGTACAGAAATAACCGCTTTATTGATACTAGCGTGGTACAAAGGTCTGATATTACACCGAGATTCAAGGCCAAGCGGCACACACGGTGCTGCTGGACAGTATGCACATTATTTAATGAACATGGCTCGGGCCTCGATCACATGAAACTACGCGGCAGTGGAAGAACGACGTAGCGGAACTCCATGGCACAGGGACACCGACGTGGACACGGCCTAGACACGGGATGCGCTCCGATGCGAATCAGCTTGCCTGAAAACTGGCATGACACGCCAGGTCCGTACATGGAATGTACTTCCAAGCTCACAACAAACATAAGCACGATGACAGACAATATCATGGTAAATAATCAAGTTAAATTGATGCAAGAAATTACTACAAATGCAAAGCTATGCAGAACAACCAAATAGAGCACCGAGTCACACGGACTCGCTTACCAGACGGTTACCTCGTATCCAACGGTGACCACACTGGGGTCACACCTGAAACCAATCACTCATGAACACCTCGAGTGTTCAAGGTTCACCACGAAACAATGCATCACAAGAATTACTAGTTTGCAAGATTAGTTACAAAAGTTGATCCATGGTGTGACTTACTCCCGAGTCTTGCCAATAACCGAGGGCGCGGCTATTGATAGATTAAATACACTCTGCAGAGGTAGCGCACTTTACCCACACTACGGAATACCTGGCCTCGTACTCCCATTCGGGTGGACCAAAGTACTCCGACGAAACCCTCCCTTTGCCATGCACTCTCTCCGGCCACTCCGACCATCTCCCTCTCAGGGCTAGGTCCTGGGTGGCCCCGTGTCTACAAAAGACACCAACGGCCACCGTCGTGGCGAAACGGTCCCAAACGGGGACATGGTACCATAAAAACAATCGAGCACACAAGGTTATGTCTGCCTACCGGGCCAGGGTAAGCACGCCCATAACCTTCCCTCGCGGGAGGCACCGGTGAGAGCCACGACAAAGGACCGAATCAAGACCTTCCCATTAGGTAAATCTGGTCGCAATGAATTAGAACCCGATTCAGTGGCACCATGATGTGATCAACATCATATTCAGGTTGAACTTAATCAAGTATTAATTTTCAAAAAAACTTTTTATTACTAACATGGCATCATACCGGAAATCATACAACTACTCATCACACAAAGCAAGCAACTCTTAAGCATGGATCGAAACAAGCAATATAACTAAGTTACACTTCTAAGATTATAAACTTCTCTGGTTATAAGTCATTTTTCTACAAACAACATTTTTATTAGTGCAATATTTAGTTCAAAACTATTACTAGCAAAAATAGCTACCATAACTTTCCATAACAAAATATCTAGTGCAAAATTTTACTCTACTTAGCCAAACAATTCTATGAACTCAACCAGAGGCTAAAACAAGCATATCAAGCATCAGAAAACAACTAGCAATTAACCATATTAATTTATCAAATTTTAAATGCAATTAAAGACTCATATTCAAGTAAAAAATCATAGATATTGAAATAACACCATCCAAATGATGTTGTGGCTTGCCTTAGTGCAGAGGAGGGTCACACTCCTCCTGGTTAGCTTCAAGGCAAGATCCTCCTTTTGAAAATATTTTAAAACCACAAAAATAAATGTCGAAACTCATTTTGAAAATCACCAGAAATTCTAGACAGCAAGGAAAAATCCACCCTTTAGTGTGCCGCTAGAGCTTTCTGTAACAAAGACAATGCAAAAAGAATCAATGCATTTGGACTTGTGGTTTAGAAATTATGGCTGGTCAAAGTTTGGTCAAATTTCTGAATAAATTTGAATTAAACAGAAATTCCTGGGGGGTGACGTCGAAGACGTAAAGTGGGAGTGCGCCTCCACTCATACCACTTCGGGGCGCGAGTGGTGAGGCTGACACTAGGCCCCACTAGTCAGGAGAGAGAGAGGGGGATCGAGATCACAGGAGGGCGACGCCTCGCCGGAGCTTACGCCAGCGACGAGGGGGTCTGGGGCTAAGCTAGAGGGATAGATTGGAAGCGGGGCTCGCGGCGCACCTGCCTGTACCCGTGGCTTGGCGAGAGGTGGACGGAGCTAGTTCCAGTCGAGCTCGCAAGTTTCGGTGGCGGACGGGGTTCGCCGGAGAGGTTGAAGACGGAGGCTAGAGGCAGCTCCGAGGGCTTGGCGGGGTCCAGGCAGCTCTAGCATACCACGAAGGCCCTTTCCAAGCAGCTGCTTGAGCTCGAGAGGCCCTGGAGAGCGGCAGCTGGCCTGCGGGGATCGCCGGAGTCCTCGGGTCGGGGCGACGGCCAGAGGCCTGCCCGACAAAACTGCGGTCGTTCTACGTGTTCGTGGTGGTTGTGTGGAGTGGTGCGTGGCCAGGATTCGAGTCGGGGTGGCTTTATATAGCCGGAGCAAGAGGGGGGGGGGACATGTCGTCGACGGAGTGCTCTGGACACGCGGCGAACGTCGACGAGAGGCTCCAACACGAGGGGGCAGGGTGCAGCGTCAACACCGGCGCTTGCCTACACTCGCGGACGAGCACATGAGGCGGTTTGAGATGGGGACAAGCACACGCGCGCACTGTGCCATTTTGGCCGCGACCTGACCGGTCTTGCTGCTGTGGCTCCGGCGTTGGCGAGCGCCAGGGAGGGGTCATGGGTGATGGGTCGAGGGTTGTGGCACGTTGCGGCAGTCGGAGGCGAGTGCTAGCATGCACATGCGCGAAACAGAACGCAAAGCGCCAGCCAGAGCGCGTCGAGACGCATGCCAAGCACCGTGTCCACGCGTGGTCACCAAGCTGGCATGGTCAAAATGACGCCCATGAGCGGCCAAACCTTGTCTATGCTCTCGACCGTGCAGTGTTTATTCTAGGGGAGTTGATGGCTCATGCCCAGGTCGACCAGAAGTGACGCCACTTAGCTGACAAGTTTCTGTACAAAAACTTGGTCGCCAAGTTTGGCCACCTCCTAGAAGGCCATTAGGGCTGATCTCCTGGGGTTTAGGGTTTCTTAGGAGGGTGTTTAAGCTCAATAAAGATCAAGGCTAAAAGCTTAGGGGAAAATGCAATTGCTGTACAAAATGCATTTCTGGCCCAGAAGTGAAAAGATTTTCTACAGCAAAAATATTACAAAAAGTGATGCAATATTTTTGCATGGAAAGATGTGCCATGGTCATAAGAATATTTAGGAATTATCTCAGATTGTTTTGAGCAAGAAAAATTGAGGTTGCTTTGGAGCACAAAGTTCTGAAATGAACTTAAGAGAGAAAAATGAATATTTTCCTTAAAGGAAAAATATTCATTTTATTATTTTGGGAATTTGTGGGAGGGATAAGTGGGATAGGTCACTTGGGTGAAAGCCAAGGATATTCCCAAGTGACAAGTCCATTTGAATTGATCCAAAAGTCCAAATCAAATCAGGGCAAAAACCACGATGAAAACCAAGTCCGGAAAGAGAGAGAAGGCAAGTCCGGTAAAAAGAGAGAAGGAAAAATCCAGGCTGTCACAAACCTCCCCCACTTAGGATGAGTCTCGTCCTCGAGATTCGGTTGCTTGGGAAAACCATTCTGGGTATGCAGTCCTTAAAAATTCCTCTCTTTCCCAGGTTGCTTCTTCTTCGGTGTGATGCTCCCACTGAACATTGTAAAATCTTATCTCTTTGCCGCGAGTGACCCTTTCTGTCTGATCCAATATTCTGATTGGCTTTTCCTCATAAGTAAAATCCTTAGCCAATTCTATCTCTGACATATCAGTCCTTTTCTCCGCTGGAGAGATGCATCTTCTTAGCTGCGAGATGTGAAACACGTTGTGTACTTCGGAGAATTCTGGTGGCAATTCCAACTGGTAGGCGACTGTTCCGACCCTGGCCATGACGGGGAATGGACCGATATATCTGGGTGCCAATTTTCCACGGGTCTGAAACCTCTTGACTCCTTTCATAGGGGTGACTCGGAGATATACGTGTTCTCTGGGTTCGAAGCTGATCTGACGATGTTTGGCATCATAGTAGCTCTTCTGTCAGGATTTCGCCAGTTGCAATCTGTCTCGGATTTTCTTGACTTGCTTCTCGGCTTCGAGCATTAAATAAGTCCCGAAAATATGGCTATCTCCGGGTTGAGACCAATTTAATGGGGTGCGGCATTTCCGGCCATACAGGGCTTCATAGGGTGACATCTTTAAGCTGGCTTGTAAACTGTTGTTGTAGGAAAACTCGGCGTAGGGCAGACAGTCTTCCCACTTGGTTCCTTGGGCCAACGTACATGCCCGGAGCATATCTTCGAGTATTTGATTTACTCGCTCAGTCTGTCCATCTGTCTGAGTATGGTAAGCCGTGCTGTACTTCAGAGTGGTACCCAAGGCTTGATGAAGTCGGGACCCAAATGCGGATGTGAATAGAGATCCCCTGTCGGAGGTGATAGTCTTGGGTACTCCATGCAGAATGATGATTCTTGATACATACAGCTGTGCAAGTTGATTTGCACGGTATGTGGTCTGGATAGGTAGGAAGTGTGCCACCTTGGTTAGAGTGTCCACTATGACCCATATCGCGTCGTTTCCTCGATGAGACCTTGGTAATCCGGTGATAAAATCCATGCAAATATCGTCGCATTTCCATTGGGATACCGGCAGAGGCTGGATGAGTCCGGCGGGTTTTTGGTGTTCCGCCTTTACCTTATTGCAGATATCGCAGCAGGCCAAAAAATACGCGATGTCTTTCTTCATTCCATCCCACCAAAATATCTGACGAAGATCCTCTACCACCGGGATGAATTTTGTATGGTGCTTCATGTGCTTCCGCCAATATTTTCTTCTTCAGACTGTCTTGGTTGGGTACGCAAAGTCTTCCTCGGAACCTTAGCGAACCTTGCTGATCCATCGCGAAATCTGGTGCTTGCCCTTGGTGCAGCTTCTGAACATATATCTGTAACACCTTATCATCCGCTTAAGCTCTGCGGATTTCTTCTTCGAGCGTAGGAGCAACTTCCAATATATTGGTAAGACGGGCGTCGGTTATTACCAGATTCAACTGCATGATTTCTTCATAGAGCTCTGGAGGCAAGGAATCCATTAGGGCACTAAGGTTGGCGGGTTTGCGGCTGAGGGCATCAGCCACCACATTAGCTTTGCCCGGGTGATAATTTATTCCGAGGTCACAGTCCTTAACCAACTCGAGCCATCTTCGCTGTCGAAGGTTCAAGTCGGGCTGAGTGAATATATACTTGAGACTTTTATGGTCGGTGAATATGTGGCACTTCTTTCCAATCAGATAATGTCTCCAGATTTTTAAAGCGTGCACCACTGCGGCCAATTCCAAATCATGAGTAGGATAATTTCCTTCATGTTGTCGCAGTTGGCGAGATGCATAGGCCACCACTTTGCCATCTTACATGAGTACACACCGCAGTCCTTTTCTGGAGGCGTCGCAGTAAATATCAAAACTGCGGTAGATATCTGGAAGAGTTAATACGGGTGCCGATGTCAGTCTGGTTTTTAACTCATTGAAGCTCTGTTCGCATTCTTCAGTCCATACGAACTTCTTGTCCTTCTTGAGGACCTCAGTCATTGGCTTGGCGATCTTGGAAAATCCTTCGATAAAACGACTATAATATTCTGCCAGTCTAAGCAAACTCCGGATTTCTGAGACGGTGGTGGGTGCGGACCAATCAAGTACATCTTTTACCTTGCTTGGGTCCATCGAGATTCCTTCTGCGAGGATATGTCCGAGGAATCCCACTTGCTGGAGCCAAAACTCATATTTGCTGAATTTGGCATATGATTGATGATCGCGAAGCCGTTGCAGAACTGAGAAGATGTTCCTTATGTTCGTCCTTGCTTTTGGAATAAATGAGGATGTCATCAATGAACACCACCACAAACTTGTCCAAGAAGTCCATAAACACCTTGTTCATCATATGCATAAAGAATGCAGGAGCGTTGGTGAGGCCTAAGGACATAACTATGTATTTGTAAAGACAGTACCGAGTGGTGAACGCGATCTTAGGAATATCTTCCTTCTTAATCTTGAGTTGATGATAACCCGTCCTCAAGTCAATTTTTGAGAATACTTTGGCCCCACTGAGTTGATCAAACAGATCGTCAATCCTTGGTAGTGGATACTTGTTTTTAGTGGTGATGTCATTCAGCTGTCGGTAGTCTACACACGTTCTTAGACTGCCATCCTTTTTGTCCACGAAGATAGCTGGTGATCTCCATGGTGAAGAGCTGGAACAAATGTATCCTTTTTGCAGCATCTCATCCAGTTGCTTCTTCACTTCCACCAATTCTAAGGAGGGCATCCGATAATATTTCTTATGTATCGGGGTGGTTCCAGGCACTAGGTCAATAGCGAACTCCAATTCTCGTTCTAGTGGCATGCCGGGTATTCTTCAGGAAATACATCTGGATATTCGCTGACCACTGGGATTAATTCCACCTCTTCTGCTATGGCTGCGAAAACCATATCCTTCGTGGGGATGCGCTTGCAGGCATAAAAACTTGTGGTGTGACCTTCCATATTTTTTAGGGTAACTTCTCTGGTCGCACAGCTGATGCAGACTTGTTATTGGGTTAACCAATTCATGCCCAGAATGACATCCAATTTGTTGGAATCGATGATTATCAATGATGTTGGAAACTTGACGCCCTTGATGTCAATCTCCAAATTTCGGCAGACGAGATTGCTTCTGAGCATGGATCCCGGGGATTGTACCAGCATGTGCTTTCCCAAAATCGAGCAAGAAAGATTGTTTTGGGAAGCAAAACTCCGCGAAATAAAAGAGTGGGAAGCCCCAGAGTCAAATAAAATTACGGCGGGTATGTCATTTACGAGAAACATACCAATGACGACTTCCGGGTCCTCTTGGGCTTCGCCCGGAAATGTGATGAACTTGCCCTTGGATTATATCGGGGGCGGAATACTGCTCCATGTAGTTAACTTGCGGCTGAAATCGAGCGACGGGCTTGGTGTTCTTGGGACACTGTCGGGCGTAGTGTCCGGTTTGACCACAGCTGAAGCACGGATTGTTGCGCTGGCAATCGTCGCGCACCGGGCTGGTCACGACATTTTTGACTTGTGTAGTAGTCTTGTTGACGTTCTGCTGCCAATTGGGTTTGTACTCCACCCGAGTCTGTTGCCATGTACGAGCCTTTTGCACTAATTTTATATCCTTCTTGGGCTCGAATTTGCGCTTGTAGTCATTAGAAGCTGGCTTGTTGTTGTGCAGGAGCTTGTGTTCCCTCTCGGCGATTATGGCCTTGTTCACCAGAGTCAGGAAGTCGGGGAAATCAAACATGCCGAGAGTGCACTGGAGATGTTGATGTAGGCCTCCAAGAAATCTGTCGATCTTCCGCTCTTCGGTGGCCACATCGTGGAGAGAGTAGCGGGCCAGATGGTTGAATTTATTCAGATACTCGGCGACGGTCATGCTGCCTTGAGTGAGGGCGAGAAATTCACGTTGCTTGATCTTCATGACTCCGGTGGGAATATGATATTTGCGGAAGTGAT
The DNA here is from genome assembly GCF_018294505.1 of Triticum aestivum. NCBI lineage: Eukaryota > Viridiplantae > Streptophyta > Magnoliopsida > Poales > Poaceae > Triticum > Triticum aestivum. The sequence goes on from NC_057799.1 coordinate 95,083,861, forward strand.
CCTTGAATTTTGTCCAAGTAATTTCCCCGTCGGCAGGCCATATTGCTTTGGCATTATCCCACCATATAGCGGCAGCTCCTTCGAGATAATGCGTTGCAAAGGGAACCTTCTCTCCGTCGTCTGTGCGAGCAATTTCCAGTTTTCTTTCAATAGTCCTTAGCCAGTCGTCGGCGTCCAAAGGATCAGTAGTATGGCTGAAACTGGGAGGCTTGGTTCGCTGAAAGTCTGATAGCTTGGAATGATGGCCATTCTGGTTTCTATTCTGCCCAACCATAACCTGTACACTTTTCAGTATTTCCAGCAGATCGTTGCTCCTTCTTTCTTCAAACATTCACAGGATTTGCTCGGTGGAAGGCGGTTGTGGCGGTGGAGGCGGAGGTGGCTGGTAAGGTTCAGGGGAATGTCCTGCCTGTCTTGCAGAACGACGGACAGGGACATCCTCACCAGCTTGGCTGCTGCTGCCTCCACGTGGCATCCTATTTTTCGTTTTCCCAATACATAGCAACCATGATGAGAAAAATTCCAAAATGGGGGAAAGACCAATGAAAAATCCTGGAAGAAAAAAGCGAATAAAACCAAGTCGAATAAAAATCCAACATAATTATACATAGTCCCAACATGAAAATAAACATTGCAATGGGTCTACTACCCTCATACCTGAAACTACGCATCAGGACAAATGCGATTACAGCCATACATCATGCTCATGAATACCATGATACTCTAACGATCTACTGCTCGGATGATGCTGCTGCAGGCTCGTCTCCTGAGCCGGACCCAGATCCTGAACTGATAGTAGAGACCTCCGGGGAAGAGAGGTGCGCTGGCGCTGCCATGAGGGCTCTCCCTCATGGGCAGGCGGGGGATGGGATCTAAGCATAGGAGCGGCAGGAGTAGGACAAGAGAAGACTATCCAGCAGGAGCGCTGCGAGGGTTCATCGTCAAAGGGTTAACGGTACCCTACAAGGTCGTCGTAGGAACGGAGGTGGGAGGAGCAGAAATGTAGATGACAGCGGGAAGAAGGTTCCTTATACGAGTAGCAGCGAGAGCGGCGCGAACGCGTGGGAGCTCTCGAGCTAACTCATAGTTAAGGAGATAGCTAGCGGTGATGTAGCGTGCAAGGTGGCCAGTGGCACGATCGCACGCCGGATTAATCAAAGGAAAGCGGATACGCCCATTCTCGTGCATAGATGGGTAGAAGATGTTTGGGAACGTAGCAGAAATTCAAAATTTTCTACGCATCACCAAGATCAATCTATGGAGTAATCTAGCAACGAGGGGAAGGGGAGTGCATCTACATACCCTTGTAGATCGCGATGCGGAAGCGTTGCAAGAACGCGGATGAGGGAGTCGTACTCGTAGCGATTCAGATCGCGGTTGATTCCGATCTAAGCACCGAAGAACGGTGCCTCCGCGTTCAACACACGTGCAGCCCGGTGACGTCTCCCATGCCTTGATCCAGCAAGGAGAGAGGGAGAGGTTGGGGAAGACTCCATCCAGCAGCAGCACGACGGCGTGGTGGTGGTGGAGGAGCGTGGCAATCCCGCAGGGCTTCGCCAAGCACCGCGGGAGAGGAGGAGGAGGAAGAGAGGTAGGACTGCGCCAAAAAGGAGACGTTCTCATGTCTCTTGGGCAGCCCAAACCTCAACTATATACAGGGGGGGAGGGGGCTTCCCCCCCTTAGGGTTTCCACCCCCAAGAGGAGGCGGCCAGCCCTAGATCCCATCAAGGGGGGCGGCCAAGGGGAGGAGAGGGGGGGGGCGCCCCACTAGATGGGCCCTAAGGCCCATCTGGTCCTAGGGTTTGCCCCCTCCCACTCTCCCATGCGCCTTGGGCCTTGGTGGGGGGGCGCACCAGCCCACCTGGGGCTGGTCCCCTCCCACACTTGGCCCACGCAGCCTTCTGGGGCTGGTGGCCCCACTTGGTGGACCCCCGGGACCCTCCCGGTGGTCCCGGTACATTACCGATTTCACCCGAAACTTTTCCGGTGACCAAAACAGGACTTCCCATATATAAATCTTTACCTCTGGACCATTCCGGAACTCCTCGTGACGTCCGGGATCTCATCCGGGACTCCGAACAACATTCGGTAACCACGTACATACTTTCCCTATAACCCTAGCGTCATCGAACCTTAAGCGTGTAGACCCTACGGGTTCGGGAACCATGCAGACATGACCGAGACATTCTCCGGTCAATAACCAACAGCGGGATCTGGATACCCATGTTGGCTCCCACATGTTCCACGATGATCTCATCGGATGAACCACGATGTCGGGGATTCAATCAATCCCGTATGCAATTCCCTTTGTCTAACGGTATGTTACTTGCCCGAGATTCGATCGTCGGTATCCCTATACCTTGTTCAATCTCGTTACCGGCAAGTCTCTTTACTCGTTCCGTAACTCACATCATCCCGTGATCAACTCCTTGGTCACATTGTGCACATTATGATGATGTCCTACCGAGTGGGCCCAGAGATACCTCTCCGTTTACACGGAGTGACAAATCCCAGTCTCGATTCGTGCCAACCCAACAGACACTTTCGGAGATACCCGTAGTGCACCTTTATAGCCACCCAGTTACGTTGTGACGTTTGGCACACCCAAAGCATTCCTATGGTATCCGGGAGTTGCACAATCTCATGGTCTAAGGAAATGATACTTGACATTAGAAAAGCTCTGAGCAAACGAACTACACGATCTTGTGCTAGGCTTAGGATTGGGTCTTGTCCATCACATCATTCTCCTAATGATGTGATCCCGTTATCAACGACATCCAATGTCCATGGTCAGGAAACCATAACCATCTATTGATCAACGAGCTAGTCAACTAGAGGCTTACTAGGGACATGGTGTTGTCTATGCATCCACACATGTATCTGAGTTTCCTATCAATACAATTCTAGCATGGATAATAAACGATTATCATGAACAAGGAAATATAATAATAACCAATTTATTATTGCCTCTAGGGCATATTTCTAACAGTCTCCCACTTGCACTAGAGTCAATAATCTAGTCCACATCACCATGTGATTAACAGTCATAGGTCACATCACCATGTGACCAACATCCAAAGAGTTCACTAGAGTCAACAATCTAGTTCACATCACTATGTGATTAACACTCAATGAGTTCTGGTTTGATCATGTTATGCTTGTGAGAGAGGTTATTAGTCAACGGGTCTGAACCTTTCAGATCCGTGTGTGCTTTACGAATATCTATGTCATCTTTTTGGATGCTACCACGCGCTACTTGGAGCCATTTCAAGTAATTGCTCTACTATACGAATCCGGTTTACTACTCAGAGTCATCCGGATTAGTGTCAAAGTTCGCATCGACGTAACCCTTTACGACGAACTCCTTTTCACCTCCATAATCGAGAAAATTCCTTAGTCCACTACATACTAAGGATTAATTCGACCGCTGTCATGTGATCCATTCCCGGATCACTATTGTACCCTCTTGACCAACTCATGGCAAGGCACACTTCATGTGCGGTACACAGCATAGCATACTGTAGAGCCTACGTCTAAAGCATAGGGGACGACCTTCGTCCTTTCTCTCTCTTCTGCTGTGGTCAGGTCTTGAGTCTTACTCAATACTCACACCTTGTAACACAGCCAAGAACTCCTTCTTTGCTGATCTATTTTGAACTCTTTCAAAATCATGTCAAGGTGTGCGTTCTTTGAAAGTATCATCGGGTGTCTTGATCTATCTCTATAGATCTTGATGCCCAATATGTAAGTAGCTTTTATCCAGGTCTTCCTTTGAAAAACTCCTTTCAAACAACCCTTTATGCTTTCCAGAAATTTTACAACATTTCGGATCAACAATATGTTATTCACATATACTTATCAGAAATGTTGTAGCGCTCCCACTCACTTTATTGTAAATACAAGTTTCTAACAAACTTTGTATAAACCCAAAAACTTTGATCACTCCATCAAAGTGTATATTCTGACTCCGAGATGCTTGCTCTAATCCATGGAAGGATCGCTGGAGCTAGCATACCTTTTAGCATCCTTAGGATCGACAAAAACTTTCTGATTGTATCACATACAACCTTTCCTTACGAAAACTGGTAAGGAAACTTGTTTTGACATCCATCTGCCAGATTTCACAAATGCAGCTAATGCTAACATAATTCCGACGGACTTAAGCACCGCTACGGATGAGAAAATCTCATCGCAGTCAACTCCTTGAACTTGTGGAAATACTCTTTGCCACAAGTCGAGCTTCATAGACGGTAACATTACCGTCCATGTCCGTCTTCTTCTTAAAGATCCATTTACCTCAACAGCCTTACGACCATCAAGTAGTACTCTCAAAGTCTATACTTTGTTTTCATACATCGATCCTCTCGGATTTTATGGCTTCTAACCATTTGTCGGAATATGGGCCCACCATCGCTTCTCCATAGCTCGTAGGTTCAGTATTGTCCAACAACATGATATCTCAGACAGGATCACGTACCACTCTGAAGTAGCACGCATCCTCGTCGTCCTACGAGGTTTGGTAGTGACTTGATCCGAAGTTTCATGATCACTATCATAAGCTTCCACTTCAATTGGTGTAGGTGCCACAGGAACAACTTCCTGTGCCCTGCTACACACTAGTTGAAGTGACGGTTCAATAACCTTATCAAGTCTCCACCATCCTCCCACTCAATTCTTTCGAGAGAAACTTTTCCTCGTGAAAGGACTCGTTTCTAGAAACAATTACTTTTGCTTCCAGATCTGAAATAGGAGGTATACCCAACTGTTTTTGGTTTTCTATGAAGATGTATTTATCCGCTTTGGGTTCGAGCTTATCAGCTTGAAACTTTTTCACATAAGCTGCGCAGCCCCAAACTTTTAAGAAACGACAACTTAGGTTTCTCTAAACGGTGTCGTCTCAACGGAATTGCGTGTTGCCCCTTTTAAAGTGAATGCGGTTGTCTCTAATGCCTAACCCATAAACGATAGTGGTAATTCGATAAGAGACATCATGTTATGCACCATATCCAATAGGGTGCAGTTATGATGTTCGGACACACCATCACACTATGGTGTTCCAGGCGGTATTAATTGTGAAACACTTTCCACAATGTCTTAATTGTGTGCCAAACTCGTAACTCAGATACTCATCTCTATGATCATATCACAGACATTTTATCCTCTTGTCACGACAATCTTCAACTTCACTCTGAAATTACTTGAACCTTTCAATAATTCAGACTTGTGTTCCATCAAGTAAATACACTCAGCATCTACTCAAATCATTTGTGAAGTTAGAACTTAACGATATCCACTGCATGCCTCAGCACTCATTGGACTGCACACATCAAAATGTATTACATCCAACAAGTTGCTCTCTTGTTCCATCTTACTGAAAACGAGGCTTTTCAGTCATCTTGCCCATGTGGTATGATTTGCATGTCTCAAGTGATTCAAAATCAAGTGAGTCCAAACGATCCATCTGCATGGAGTTTCTTCATGCATATATACCAATAGACATGGTTCGCATGTCTCAATCTTTTCAAAAACGAGCGAGTCCAAAGATCCATCTACATGGAGCTTCTTCATGCGTTTTATACCAATATGACTCAAGTGGCAGTGCCACAAGTATGTGGTACTATCATCACTATTTTATATCTTTTGGCATGAACATGTGTATCACTACGATCGAGATTCATTTTAGGTGCAAGACCATTGAAGGTATTATTCAAATAAACAGAGTAACCATTATTCTCCTTAAATGAATAACCGTATTGCGATAAACATAATCCAATCATGCTCAACGCAAACACCAAATCTCGATGGTAGAGGGAGCATGCGATGCTTGATCACATCAACCTTGGAAACATTTCCAACACATATCGTCATCTCACCTTTAGCTAGTCTCCGTTTATTCCGCAGCTTTTATTTCGAGTTACTAGCACTTAGCAACCGAACCGGTATCTAATACCCTGGTGCTGCTAGGAGTACTAGTAAAGTACACATTCATATGACGTATATCCAATATACTTCTGTCGACCTTGTCTGCCTTCTCATCTACCAAGTATCTAGGGTAGTACTACTTTAGTGACCGTTCCCCTCATTAAGAAGCACTTAGTCTCGGGTTTGGGTTCAACCTTGGGATTCTTTCACTAGAGCAGCAAATGACTTGCTGTTTCATGAAGTATCCCTTTTGCCCTTCTAGACTAGTGGTTTTACTAACCATCAACAATTGATGCTCCTTCTTGATTTCTACTCTCGCGGTGTCAAACATCGCGAATAGCTCAAGGATCATCATAACTATCCCTGATATGTTATAGTTCATCACGAAGCTCTACTAGCTTGGTGGCAGTGACTATGGAGAACCATCACTATCTCATCTGGGAGATTAACTCCCACTCGATTCAAGCGATTGTGGTACTCAGACAATCTGAGCACATGCTCAACGATTGAGCTTTTCTCCCTTAGTTTGCAGGCTTAAGAAACTTGTCAGAGGTCTCATACCTCTTGACGTGGGCACTAGTCTGAAATCCCAATTTCAATCTTCGGAACATCTCATATGTTCTGCGACGTTTCAAAAACGTCTTTGGTGCCACAATTCTAAACCGTTAGCATTACGCACTGAACTATCACGTAGTCATCAAAACGTGTATGTCAGATGTTTCGCAACATCTACAGACGACGCTGAGGTTCAGCACACCGAGCGGTGCATTAAGGACATAAGCCTTCTGTGCAGCAATGAGGACAATCCTCAGTTTACGGACCCAGTCCGCATAATTGCTACTATCAACTTTCAACTAAATTTTCTCTAGGAACATATCTTAAACAGTAGAACTAAAGCGCATGACATAATTTGCAAAGACCTTTTGACTATGTTCATGATAATGAAGTTCATCTGATTATTTAATGAACTCCCACTCAGATAGACATCCCTCTAGTCATCTAAGTGATACATGATCCGAGTCAAACTAGGCCGTGTCCGATCATCACGTGAGACGGACTAGTCATCATCGGTGAACATCTCCATGTTGATCGTATCTACTATACGACTCATGTTCGACCTTTCGGTCTCTTGTGTTCCGAGGCCATGTCTGTACATGCTAGGCTCGTCAAGTCAACCTAAGTGTTTTGCATGTGTTCCGAGGCCATGTCTGTACATGCTAGGCTCGTCAACACCTGTTGTATTCGAACGTTAGAATCTATCACACCCGATCATCACGTGGTGCTTCGAAACAACGAACCTTCGCAACGGTGCACAGTTAGGGGGAACACGTCTCTTGAAATTTTAGTGAGGGATCATCTTACTTACTACCGTCGTTCTAAGCAAATAAGATGCATAACATGATAAACATCACATGCAATCAAATAGTGACATGATATGGCCAATATCATTTTGCTCCTTTGATCTCCATCTTCGGGGCACCATGATCATCTTTGTCACCGGCATGACACCATGATCTCCATCATCATGATCTCCATCATTGTGTCTTCTTGAAGTTGTCACGCCAACGGTTACTTCTACTTCTATGGCTAACGCGCTTAGCAATAAAGTAAAGTAACTTACATGGCGTTATTCAATGACACGCAGGTCATACAAAAATAAAGACAACTCCTATGGCTCCTGCCGGTTGTCATACTCATCGACATGCAAGTCGTGATTCCTATTACAAGAATATGATCAATCTCATACATCACATATATCATTCATCACATCTTCTGGCCATATCACATCACATAGCACATGCTGCAAAAACAAGTTAGACGTCCTCTAATTGTTGTTTGCAAGTTTTTACGTGGCTTGTATAGGTTTCTAGCAAGAATGTTTCTTACCTACGTAAAACCACAACGTGATATGCCAATTTCTATTTACCCTTCATAAGGACCCTTTTCATCGAATCCGTTCCGACTAAAGTGGGAGAGACAGACACCCGCTAGCCACCTTATGCAACTAGTGCATGTCAGTCGGTGGAACCTGTCTCACGTAAGCGTACGTGTAAGGTCGGTCCGGGCCGCTTCATCCCACAATGCCGCCGAAACAAGATAAGACTAGTAGCGGCAAGAAGAATTGGCAACATCGACGCCCACAACTACTTTGTGTTCTACTCGTGCATAGAAACTACGCATAGAGCTAGCTCATGATGCCACTGTTTGGGAACGTAGCAGAAATTCAAAATTTTCTACGCATCACCAAGATCAATCTATGGAGTAATCTAGCAACGAGGGGAAGGGGAGTGCATCTACATACCCTTGTAGATCGCGATGCGGAAGCGTTGCAAGAACGCGGATGAGGGAGTCGTACTCATAGCGATTCAGATCGCGGTTGATTCCGATCTAAGCACCGAAGAACGGTGCCTCCGCGTTCAACACACGTGCAGCCCGGTGACGTCTCCCATGCCTTGATCCAGCAAGGAGAGAGGGAGAGGTTGGGGAAGACTCCATCCAGCAGCAGCACGACGGCGTGGTGGTGGTGGAGGAGCGTGGCAATCCCGCAGGGCTTCGCCAAGCACCGCGGGAGAGGAGGAGGAGGAAGAGAGGTAGGACTGCGCCAAAAAGGAGACGTTCTCATGTCTCTTGGGCAGCCCAAACCTCAACTATATATAGGGGGGGAGGGGCTGCCCCCCCTTAGGGTTTCCACCCCCAAGAGGAGGCGGCCAGCCCTAGATCCCATCAAGGGGGGCGGCCAAGGGGAGGAGAGGGGGGGCGCCCCACTAGATGGGCCCTAAGGCCCATCTGGTCCTAGGGTTTGCCCCCTCCCACTCTCCCATGCGCCTTGGGCCTTGGTGGGGGGGCGCACCAGCCCACCTGGGGCTGGTCCCCTCCCACACTTGGCCCACACAGCCTTCTGGGGCTGGTGGCCCCACTTGGTGGACCCCCGGGACCCTCCCGGTGGTCCCGGTACATTACCGATTTCACCCGAAACTTTTCCGGTGACCAAAACAGGACTTCCCATATATAAATCTTTACCTCCGGACCATTCCGGAACTCCTCGTGACGTCCGGGATCTCATCCGGGACTCCGAACAACATTCGGTAACCACGTACATACTTTCCCTATAACCCTAGCGTCATCGAACCTTAAGCGTGTAGACCCTACGGGTTCGGGAACCATGCAGACATGACCGAGACGTTCTCCGGTCAATAACCAACAGCGGGATCTGGATACCCATGTTGGCTCTCACATGTTCCACGATGATCTCATCGGATGAACCACGATGTCGGGGATTCAATCAATCCCGTATGCAATTCCCTTTCTCTAACGGTATGTTACTTGCCCGAGATTCGACCGTCGGTATCCCTATACCTTGTTCAATCTCGTTACCGGCAAGTCTCTTTACTCGTTCCGTAACTCACATCATCCCGTGATCAACTCCTTGGTCACATTGTGCACATTATGATGATGTCCTACCGAGTGGGCCCAGAGATACCTCTCCGTTTACACGGAGTGACAAATTCCAGTCTCGGTTCGTGCCAACCCAACAGACACTTTCGGAGATACCCGTAGTGCACCTTTATAGCCACCCAGTTACGTTGTGACGTTTGGCACACCCAAAGCATTCCTACGGTATCCGGGAGTTGCACAATCTCATGGTCTAAGGAAATGATACTTGACATTAGAAAAGCTCTGAGCAAACGAACTACATGATCTTGTGCTAGGCTTAGGATTGGGTCTTGTCCATCACATCATTCTCCTAATGATGTGATCCCGTTATCAACGACATCCAATGTCCATGGTCAGGAAACCGTAACCATCTATTGATCAACAAGCTAGTCAACTAGAGGCTTACTAGGGACATGGTGTTGTCTATGTATCCACACATGTATCTGAGTTTCCTATCAATACAATTCTAGCATGGATAATAAACGATTATCATGAACAAGGAAATATAATAATAACCAACTTATTATTGCCTCTAGGGCATATTTCTAACAGAAGAAAAGTCCAGGGTGGGTGTGCATGCGAACCTCATTGTAGCGCAAGTCTACAAGAGCCTCGATAGCAGCAAACTAAACCGCCTGAGATGGCGTAGAAGCAAGACCACCCTTAGACGAACGAGTGTAAGCGCCGGATGGGGAACTGTGGTGTAGAGTGACCTCAGCATAATACTCATACACTGCACCGGCCAGATGCTCGCGATACACCCGATACTCTGGATCAGCACCCTCTGGATAGAGTCGTCGCCACACGTTCTGAAGCAGGTGCGGCGATGTGCACGGAGCTGGCTCAGGATGGTACAAGATCGGTACTGGTGCCATCTACACTCACAAACCATAGGGTTAGTAATAATAATAATAAGTCATGCATGCAATGCAACAACCAATTCCTATGTCTACCGGCACTCAAACGAAACTATCTACCGTTTTACTAACGCACTACCGGTCTAGCGTGTCCTACAATCAGCGCGGCTCTAATACCAAGCGTTGTGGAACCCCGGCTCAGAGCAACCGGTTTACCCTGCATTGCCAGCCCAGAGATCGAGTCTTCTGGCAATAAACAACAACATGGTATAGAAACAACCGCTTTATTGATACTAGCGTGGTACAAAGGTCTGATATTACATCAAGATTCGAGTCCAAGCGGCACACACGGTGCTGCTGGACAGTATGCACATTATTTAAAGAACATGGCTGGGGCCTCGATCACACGAAACTACACGACAGCGGAAGAACGACGTAGCGGAACTCCATGGCACAGGGACACTGACGTGGACGTGGCCTAGACACGGGACGCGCTCCGATGCGAATTAGCTTGCCTGAAAACTGGCATTACACGCCAGGTCAGTACATGGAATGTACTTTCAAGCTCACAACAAACATAAGCACGATGACAGACAATATCATGATAATTAATCAAGTTAACTTAATGCAAGAAATTACTACAAATGCAAAGCTATGCAGAACAACCAAACAGAGCACCGAGTCACACAGACTCGCTTACCAGACGGTTACCTCGTAACCAACGGTGACCACACCGGGGTCACACCTGAAACCAATCACTCAAGAACACCTAGAGTGTTCAAGGTTCACCACGAAACAATGCATCACAACATTTACTAGTTTGTAAGATTAGTTATAAAAGTTGATCCATGGTGTGACTTACTCCCGAGTCTTGCCCATAACCGAGGGCGTGGCTATCGATGGATTAAATACACTCTGCAGAGGTAGTGCACTTTACCCACACTACGGAATACCTAGCCTTGTACTCCCATTAGAGTGGACCAAAGTAATCCGACGAAACCCTCCATTTTCCATGCACTCTTCCCGGCCACTCCGACCATCTCCCTCTCAGGGCTAGGTCTTGGGTGGCCCCGTGTCTACCAAAGACACCAACAGTCACCGTCGTGGCAAAACGGTCCCAAACGGGGACAAGGTACCATAAAAACAAACGAGCACACAAGGTTATGTCTGCCTACTGGGCCAGGGTAAGCACGCCCATAACCTTCCCTCGCGGGAGGCACCGGTGAGAGCCATGACAAAGGACCGAATCAAGACCTTCCCATTAGGTAAAAGTGGTCGCACTGAATTAGAACCCGATTCAGTGGCACCATGATGTGATCAACATCATATTCAGGTTGAACTTAATCAATTATTAATTTTCAGAAAAACTCTTTATTACTAACATGGCATCATACAGGAAATCATACAACTACTCATCACACAGAGCAAGCAACTCTTATGCATGGATCAAAACAAGCAGTATAACTAAGTTACACTTCTAAGATCAGAAACTTCACTGGTTATAAGTCATTTTTTCTACAAACAACATTTTTATTAGTGCATTATTTAGTTGAAAACTATTACTAGCAAAAATAGCTACCATAACTTTCCATAACAAAATATCTAGTGCAAAATCTTACTCTACTTAGCCAAACAATTCTATGAACTCAACCAGAGGAAAAAACAAGCATATCAAGCATCAGAAAACAACTAGCAATTAACCACATTAGTTTATCAAATTTTAAATGCAATTAAAGACTCATATTCAAGTTGAAAATCATAGATATTGAAATAACACCATCCAAATGATGTTGTGGCTTGCCTTAGTGCATAGGAGGGTCACACTCCTCCTGGTTAGCTTCAAGGCAAGATCCTCCTTCTGAAAATATTTTAAAACCACAAAAATAAATGTCAAAACTCATTCTGAAAATCACCAGAAATTCTAGATAGCAAGGAAAAATCCACCCTTTGGTGTGCTGCTAGAGCTTCTGTAATAAAGACAATGCAAAAAGAATCAATGCATTTGGACTTGTGGTTTAGAAATTATGGCTGGTCAAAGTTTGGTCAAATTTCTGAATAAATTTGAATTAAACAGAAATTCCTGGG
>NC_057799.1:95096170-95192945 GCF_018294505.1 Triticum aestivum
GAAGGCGTAAAGTAGGAGTGCGCCTCCACTCGTACCGCTTCGGGCGTGAGTGGTGAGGCTGATACTGGGCCCCACCAGTCAGGAGAGAGAGAGGGGGATCGAGATCAGAGGAGGGGCGGCGCCTCGCCGGAGCTTACGCTGGCGACGAGGGGGTTTGGGGCTATTCTAGAGGGATAGATTGGAAGCGGGGCTCGCGGCGCACCTGCCTGTACCCGTGGCTTGGCGAGAGGTGGACGGAGCTAGTCGCAATCGAGCTTGCAAGCTTCCGTGGCGGACGGGGTTCGCCGGAGAGGTGGAAGACGGAGGCTTGAGGCAGCTCCGAGGGCTTGGCGGGGTCCAGGCAGCTCCAGCAGCCCACCAAGGCCCTGCCCCAGCAGCTGCTTGAGCTCGAGAGGCCCTGGAGAGTGGCAGCTAGCCTGCGGGTATCGCCGGAGTCCTTGGGTCGGGGCGACGGCTGATGTCTACTACGCAACCTTCTCCTTGTAGACGTTGTTGGGCCTGCAAGTGCACAGGTTTGTAGGACAGTAGCAAATTTCCCTCAAGTGGATGACCTAAGGTTTATCAATCCGTAGGAGGCATAGGATGAAGATGGTCTCTCTCAAGCAACCCTGCAACCAAATAACAAAGAGTCTCTTGTGTCCCCAACACACCCAATACAATGGTAAATTGTATAGGTGCACTAGTTCGGCGAAGAGATGGTGATACAAGTGCAAAATAGACAGTAGATAAAGGTATTTGTAATCTGAAACTATAAAAACAGCAAGGTAACTAATAATAAAAGTGAGCGTAAACGGTATTGCAATGATAGGAAACTAGGCCTAGGGTTCATACTTTCACTAGTGCAAGTTCTCTCAACAATAATAACATAGTTGGATCATATAACTATCCCTCAACATGCAACAAAGAGTCACTCCAAAGCCACTAATAGCGGAGAACAAACGTAGAGATTATGGTAGGGTACGAAACCACCTCAAAGTTATTCTTTCCAATCAATCAGTTGGGCTATTCCTATAAGTGCCACAAACAGCCCTAGAGTTCGTACTAGAATAACACCTTAAGACACAAATCAACCAAAACCCTAATGTCACCTAGATACTCCATTGTCACCTCAAGTATCCGTGGGCATGATTATACGATATGCATCACACAATCTCAGATTCATCTATTCAACCAACACATAGAACCTCAAAGAGTGCCCCAAAGTTTCTACCGAAGAATCACGACGAAAACGTGTGCCAACCCCTATGCATAGGTTCATGGGCGGAACCCGCAAGTTGGTCACCAAAACATACATCAAGTGGCACATGATATCCCATTGTCACCACAGATAATCACGGCAAGACATACATCAAGTGTTCTCAAGTCTTTAAAGACTCAATCCGATAAAATACTTCAAAGGGGAAACTCAATCCATTACAAGAGAGTAGAGGGGGAGAAGAAATATAAGATCCAACTATAATAGCCAAGCTCGCAATACATCAAGATCGTGCCAAATTAAGAACACGAGAGAGAGAGATCAAACACATAGCTAGTGGTACATACCCTCAGCCCCGAGGGTGAACTACTCCCTCCTCGTCATGGAGAGCGCCGGGATGATGAAGATGGCCACCGGTGATGGGTTCCCCCTCCGGCAGGGTGCCGGAACGGGCCCCGAGAGCTTTTAGGTGGCTACAGAGGCTTGCGGCGGCGGAACTCCTGATCTATCTTCTTCGTGGATGTTTTTAGGTTACGTGGGAATATATAGGCGAAAGAGGTACATCAGGGGAGCCACGAGGGGCCCACGAGGGTGGAGGGCGCGCCTGGGGGGGAGGGCGCGCCCCCTACCTCGTGGCTCCCTCGTTTCTTTCCTGACGTGCACTCCAAGTCTCCCTGGTTGCTTTCCTTCCAAAAATAACTTCTTCAGTTGATTTTGTTCCGTTCCGACTCTGTTTGATATTCCTTTTCTTTGAAATACTGAAACAGGCAATAAAACAGCAATATGGGTTGGGCCTCCTGTTAATAGGTTAGTCCCAAAAATAATATAAAAGTGCATAGTAAAGCCCATAAAACATCCAAGATGGATAATATAATAGCATGAATACATCATAAATTATAGATACGTTGGAGACGTATCAACGGCCAGAGGCCTGCCCGACCAAACTGCGGTCGTTCTACGTGTTCGTGGTGGTTGTGTGGAGTGGTGCGTGGCCAGGATTCGAGTTGGGGTGGATTTATATAGCCGGAGCAAGGGGGGACGTGTCGCCGCTGGAGCGCTCTGGACACGCGGCGAACGTCGACGAGAGGCTCCAACGCGAGGGGACAGGGTGCAGCGTCAACGCCGGAGCTTGCCCATGCTCGCGGACGAGCATAGGAGGCAATTTGAGATGGGGACAAGCACACGTGCGCACTGTGCCGTTTTGGCCGCGACCTGACCGGTCTTTCTGCGGCGGCTCCGGCGTCGGTGAGCGCCAGGGAGGGGTCATGGGTGATGGGTCGAGGGTTGTGGCACGTTGCGGCAGTCGGAGGCGAGCGCTAGCATGCACACGCACGAAACAGAACGCAAAGCGCCAGCGAGAGCGCATCGAGACACATGCCAGGCACCGTGTCCACGCATGGTCACCAAGCTGGCATGGTCAAAACGACGCCCAGGAGCGGACAAACCTTGTCTACGCTCTCGACCGTGCAGTGTTTAGTCTAGGGGAGTTGATGGCTCATGCCCAGGTCGACCAGAAGTGACGCCACTTAGGTGACAAGTTTCTGTACAGAAACTTGGTCGCCAAGTTTGGCCACCTTCTAGAAGGCCATTAGAGCTGATCTCCTGGGGTTTAGGGTTTCTTAGGAGGGTGTTTAAGCTCAAGAAATATCAAGGCTAAAACCTTAGGGAAAAATGCACTTGTTGTACAAAATGCATTTCTGGCCCAGAAGTGAAAAGATTTTCTACAGCAAAAATATTACAAAAAGTGATGCAATATTTTTGCATGGAAAGATGTGCCATGGTCCTAAGAATATTTAGGAATTATCTCAGATTTTCTGAGCAATAAAAACTGAGGTTGCTTTGGAGCACAAAGTTCTGAAATGAACTTAAGAGAGAAAAACGAATATTTTCCTTAAAGGAAAAATATTCATTTTATTATTTTGGGAATTTGTGGGAGGGATAAGGTGCATAGGTCACTTGGGTGAAATCCAAGGATATGCCCAAGTGACAAGTCCCTTTGAATTGATCCAAAAGTCCAAATCAAATCAGGGCAAAAACCACGATGAAAACCAAGTCCAGAAAGAGAGAGAAGGCAAGTCCGGTAAAAAGAGAGAGGGCAAAATCCAGGCTTTCGCAGTTACCAATTATGCGTTCGACGTCTCCTCGTTTGATCGAACGGTACACGTGATTCTCCCGCGGCAGACGAGCATTGCCTAATTCCAATTTCGAGCCCTATCATGTTAAGTTTATCAATCTTCTTCACTAAGTTTCTTTCTGATTTTTGCGCGTTCCTTCAGCACTTCCACATGGTTATTAAACCAACACCTCATGATAAGAGACCATTATGTATATTTCAGGTCGGTACTCGTCGTTGCAAAATCTCTAAACAAAAATAACCATTGATACTTGCAACATATGGATGCATAGCTCATTTAAACGAGGCACTAGTGGAATATATATAGGTGTGCGTAACCGGTGAGCGTCGGAAACCTCCTCTTTTTGAGCCATATGGAGTTATGTTTCTCATATTTACCCCTAAGTTTCTTTCCCGTGAGCTCCATGGAAGGGTGACGAAATATGCGTTCGCCGACTCTATCGTGTTAAGTTTCTCAATCTTACTCACTAAGTTTTTGTCTGATTTTTGCGTCTCGGCAGGCTGCTCATTTAAATGAGGCACTAGGTGGAATATATATGGATATTCGATGTGCGTCACCGGTGAGCGTTCTAAACCTCCTTTTTCTGAGCCATATGGAGTTAAGTTTCTCATATTTAGCCTTAAGTTTCTCTTCCGTGAGATCTACGGAAGGGTCACCAAATTTGCGTTGGACGACTCCTCGTTCGACCGAACGGTACATGTGATTCTCCCGCGGCAGACGGGCGTTGCCTAATTCCAATTTCGAGCTCTATCATGTTAAGTTTCTTAATCTTCTTCACTAAGTTTCTTTTTGATTTTTGCGCCCTTCAGCATTTCCACATGGTTATTAAACCAACACCTCATGATAAGAGACCATTTTTTATATTTCAGGTCGGTACTCGCCGTTGCAAAATCTCTCAAGAAACATGAGAGGAGAGGGATGGTGACCAAAGGAGCATCGCGCCATCCATCGGCCAAAGTATATTTGATGTTCACGTGCGAAGTATTTTCTATAACGCATGAAATACGTTCACACGACGAGGGTTGAGATATGAGGGCATCAGGTCCATCGCCAACATCACCTCTTTCGAGATTGATGTAGTTAAGTTTCCTAATTAGGCACTAAGTTTGTTCTCCGTGAGCTCTAGGAGTACGTGACGGGGGAGGGATTGCGGGCAAATGTGCATCGAGTCAGCCATATACCGAAGGATACACGAGATTTGTTTGTCATCAGTACGTCATCTATGTATAGTTTGACATTCTATCTTTCGAGCTTGTAGACATATACATACACTGCTCACTACAGGGACCCAGAATTCTTACCTCATGAAAAAAATCCAATCCCAGCACTTCCCTTTCATAATATATTAGACAACTTATTATTCATAGATACACGATAGAAGAACATATCTGATTCGCCTATGACAAGGCACTAGGTGCAATTTTCTCAAGACAAGGCAAAATCTCTCAACCAATGCCAGCGAAGATGGATGGTGATCAAATGACCACTACTAGGGAAAACCTTATACACAAAACTTAGCAGCAGCGCAGTTTAAAAACAAACGCTACTGCTAATTAGCAGTAGCGAGCTTGACGAAAGCTCGCTACTAATAACGCGGTAGCAGTAGCGCCCTAGGTGAAACAAGCGCTACTACTGTAATTGCCACGGCGTTGCCTCCAGGCTAGATATAGTAGTAGCGCCCTTCCCTGGACGCGCTACTACTAAATTACTTAGTAGCAGCGTTTTTCTTCAAAACTCGTTGCTGCTAAGTATTGAACCTAATTAACTTTAATTAGTCCCATACTGCTAAGCGAACAAGGTGTTTACCACCTTAAATATGTTACTTCTCAAACTATCTCGAGCACTTGGTCTTCATTGAACTATATGTGTAGGATTTGTGGCTGCAATATGAATCTTCACCAGTGCCTATATAGGTACTGTGAGGATTCATCTTGACTATTTAGATTCTACAGAAAAAGATCAATGATGAATAATGTATATTTTTGATGCGTGCTTAGACTTATCACTAGCGTTTTTATGTAAAGCGCGCTATTGCTACATTAGCTATAGCGCGTTTACTAAAGTGCGCTACTGCTAGTTCGACTTAACCACCCGCGGGCTCAAAATTTTGCTAAGTCCTTCTTTCCCCCCTGTTCCCGTACTCCTGTGTCGCCGCCGCCCTTAACCTCACCTCCGCCGCCCGCCGCCGCTCTCGACCTCACCGTCGCCGCCCGCCGCCGCTCTCGACCTCACCGTCGCTGCCCTCGACCTCACCGCCGCCGCCCTCGACCTCACAGCCGCCGCCCGAGCCCGCCCAGCACCGCCGCCTCCCGATCCCGAGCCCGCCCACGCCGACCCTACCTCTCCGTCGCCAAGCACCTCCCCGCCACCGTTTCTCCCCTCTCTGTAAGCCCCCCCACCCCCTTTCTCTCTGCTTAGTTAGTACTATATGTTTTTTAGTAGTAGTAGATGTTAATTTAGGGTTCATAGATAATGATTTTTAGTAGTAGTAGATGTTAATTAGTAGTAGTGATGGTACTAGTTAACTAGGGCAGTATGGTTAATAGTAGATGTTTTTTACTATTGTATAATGTCGTTTTTTTACTGTTTTTAGTAAGTGTTTAAAACAATTAGTAAGTAAATTAATAAACTAGTTGAACTAGTTTAGTTTTAGTTGAACTAGTTTAGTAAGTAAATTAATAAACTAGTTGAACTAGTTGAATTAATAGAACGAATGTATTTTTAGTAAGATAATTAATATAACTAGTTGAACTACTTTATTTTTAGAAAGAACTAGTTTTTTCTATTTATAGTAAGTTTATATTTAGTAAGAACTAGTTGAATTAATAGAACTAGTTGAACATGTCATATTTGTTGTTATTTTTTTAGTTTAAGCAATTATTCAGGATGTATTAGTGATAACTTATAGGGTTTTTGCTTTTGCAGAAATCAAGGAGCCCCTCCATCATCCGCGCCGTCGTCCTCGTCACCGACGCCCTCCGACCTCGAGGTGAGACCAGCCAAATCTCCATGTATATCTTGGGTTGCTCAAATAGGATATGTGGTTGCCCAAGTGGCCGGTCATGTTCAGGTTACACCTCCGAGTGGCCTATGTATTGCCGGAGTGTTGATTAATTTCCGTTCCAGCAAATTTCAGGCGCTCGATATGTCCTTTTTTAGCAAAGGTCATGCCGGATTTTTCCATGAATTCTGGCATGACTTGTGCTAGAATATGTAGGAAATATCGAGTGGCCTGGATTTTCTTGAAAAATAATGATCTAATTTAGGTTTTTTAGTACATATATTTAATTGTACAAGTTTAATCTTTGAATTATGAACGTAGGAAATGTTGTACCCGGACGACGAATGTCTCCCGGGGGAGTGCAGCTGGTGCCACGACGATCGAGGTCTCTGCGACAGGTTCCTTCAGCTGGACGAAGATCGGCGCTTCAGCATTAAGCTCGAGGAGACCTTCGATGTTGAAACGGTAGGCAACGACGACAAGTGTTTTTTTCGTAATTAAGCATGACTTCAACTATTTCAACGTCTAATTTTCATCTTTTACAATTCGACTATCTTATCCCATGCCATGCAAGACGCTATGTCTTGGAGAGGGTGGGTTTTGAAGATCATGAAAATTTTGAAACAAAGAAAATACACCTAAAGACCCATCATGATCTGGATTTTGAAGTAAATCTGTACAATTCTCAGAGCGTAACCCATTTTGGTTGCCAAAATTGGGATCAGTTTGCAAAATGTATGGTTTTTATGAGGGTATGATTATCACCATGGATCTTGGTGATCCTAACATCGAGCAAGACAATATGGACATTTGGGTCCTTGTTGATACGCTTCCGATTCTACCGCTATGTGAGTTTCTCAAACATAGTTATTAACTAATTTATATTGTTTATTTCAAAATAGTTGACAGCTTATTTCCATTGACAGCTTATTTTGATTCTTCAAAGAATGTGTGGAAGATGGTAGACAAAACCCACTACACCGATGGCTCCGAATTAACTTATAAGGAGAAAAATCATCTGATCGCATTTTGTACTTTTCTTGAGAATTACAATACCTATTATCGAACTCCTCCAAATTATGGTGAATACGTGCCACTAGTGCATGTGTTGAACCACGGTAACTTCTATGGAGATACCCTGGTAAGATTTTTTACTATTACGACATCCGTGCATCTTTTGCATACTTCTAAAACTAGTACATCATTCCTAACTACGAAGTTATTACTATGTTTTTAAACAGAAAATCCCAATGGATTGTGTGCCTCATCTGATGTACCAGAATGGTCGCCTTGCAGTTCTGAACCTACAGCCAAGTCAACCTACGGATCTCACCTGTGCATATCGGATTTCTAAAACCGGTGAACACATGCTAATCAAAGAATGGAAAAAAATGTTTGGACATTCGTAAGGAGGTTCTTGGAAGTAACATTAAGCGAACGGCAAGAATTGGAGATGGGATAATCTCCATTCTCCATAATGGAGAGTCAGGGGCTATCTTGTTTTTTGCTATTTTACCTTAGAGAATATAGTAGGTCCTAAGAGAATGTAGTAGGTCCTATGAGGTACAATATGTTTATTATGTGGTACAATGTGTTAGAGTTGATGATGAGGAGTAGTTGTGATTACGACTAGTGACCAATTTGCTATGTGATGTCTCATTGATGAAAACGATGATCTTGAGGAGGTGTTATATGACAATGATGTATTATGATGATAAGTTGTTAATGATATGATGATGATGATGATATTTATTATATCATTGGGTGAAAGAACCGCGGATGTTACAAGTGGATGGACATCCACTTGAAACTAGTCCACGGTTCTTTCACCCCGTGATGTAATAACTCATTATGATGTAAAAACAATCTCTAAATTCCTGTTGTATGAAAACTTGTGTAAAGGTGTATGAATACAACCTGAAATAAAAAAGAAATAAAATATGAAATAATAGTAGTAGCGCGGGCGGGGAGAAGCACTACTACTAATTACGCTACTCTAGGAAAGCGCTACTACTAAGTCGATATAGCAGTAGCGTGGGTTAAGGCACACTACTGCTAACCTTTAGCTGTAGCGCCGTACCAGTAGTGCACCAGCACACGCTACTGATAGGCCTAAAACCTGCGCTGCTGCTAGGCTTTTCCCTAGTAGTGGACCATTGATATTTGCAGCATATGGATGCATAGCTCATTAAAGCGACGCACTAGGTGGAATATATATAGGTGTGCGTAACTGGTGAGCGTCGGAAACCTCCTCTTTTTGAGCCATATGGAGTTAAGTTTCTCATATTTAACCCTAAGTTTCTTTCCCGTGAGCTCTACGGAAGGGTGACCAAATATGTGTTCACCGACTCTATCATGTTAAGTTTCTCAATCTTCTTCACTAAGTTTCTTTCTGTTTTTTGCACCTAGACGGGTTGCTCATTTAAATGAGGCACTAGGTGGAATATTTATAGGTGTTCGATGTGCGTCACCGGCGAGCGTTGTAAATCTCCTTTTTCCGAGCCATATGGAGTTAAGTTTCTCATATTTAGCCTTAAGTTTCTTTCCCGTGAGATCTACGGAATGGTCACCAGTTATGCGTTCGATGACCCCTCGTTCGATCGAACTGTACACGTGATTCTCGCGCGGCAGACGAGCGTTGCCTAATTCAAATTTCGAGCCCTATCATTTTATGTTTATCAATCTTCTTCACCAAGTTTCTTTCTTATTTTTGCGCCTTCCTTCAGCATTTCCACATGGTTATTAAACCAAAACCTCATGATAAGAGACCGTTATGTATATTTTAGGTCGGTACTCGTCGTTGCAAAATCTCTCAACAAAAATGACCATTGATATTTGCAACATATATATAGGTGTGCGTAACCGGTGAGCGTCGGAAACCTCCTCTTTTTAATCCATATGGAGTTAAGTTTCTCATATTTACCCCTAAGTTTCTTTCCCGTGAGCTCTATGGAAGGGTGACAAAATATGCGTTCGCCGACTGTATCGTGTTAAGTTTCTCAATCTTACTCACTAAGTTTCTGTCTGATTTTTGCGCCTAGGCAGGCTGCTCATTTAAATGAGGCACTAGGTGGAATATATATAGGTGTTCGGTGTGTGTCACTGGCGAGCGGTGTAAACCTCCTTTTTCTGAGCCATATGGAGTTCGGTTTCTAATATTTCGCCTTAAGTTTCTTTTCCGTGAGCTCTATGGAAGGGTCACCAAATTTGCATTGGACGACTCCCCGTTCGACTGAACGGTACATGTGATTCTCCCGTGGCAGACGAGCATTGCCTAATTCGAATTTCGAGCCCTATCATGTTAAGTTTCTTAATCTTCTTCACTAAGTTTCTTTCTGATTTTTGCGCCCTTCAGCATTTCCACATGGTTATTAAACCAACACCTCATGATAAGAGACCATTGTTTATATTTTAGGTCGGTACTCGCCATCCATGAGAGGAGAGGGATGGTGACTAAAGGAGCATCGCGCCATCCATCGGCCAAAGTATACTTGATGTTCACGTGCGAAGTCTTTTCTAGAACGCGTGAAATACGTTCACACAACGAGGGTTGAGATATGAGGGCATCAGGTCCATCGCCAAAATCACCTCTTTCGAGCTTGATGTAGTTAAGTTTCCTAATAAGGCACCAAGTTTGTTCTCCATGAGCTCTAGGAGTACGTGACGGGGGAGGGATTGCGAGCAAATGTGCATCGAGTCAGCCATATACCGAAGGATACATGAGATTTGTTTGTCATCAGTACGTCTTCTATGTATAGGGTGACATTCTATCTTCCGAGCTTGTAGACATATACATACGTTGCTCATTGCAGGGACCCAGAATTCTTACCTCACAAAAAATCCAATCCCAGCACTTCCCTATCATAACATATTAGACCATTTATTACACATAGATACACGATAGAAGAACATATCTGATTCGCCTATGACAAGGCACTAGGTGCAATTTTCTCAAGACAAGGCAAAATATCTCAACCAGTGCCAGCGAAGACGAATGGTGATCAAATGACCATTGATATTTGCAGCCTATGGTTGCGTAGCTCATTAAAACGAGGCACTATGTGGAATATATATAGGTGTGCGTAACCGGTGAGCATCGGAAACCTCCTCTTTTTGAGCCATATGGAGTTAAGATTCTCATATTCACCCCTAAGTTACTTTCCCGTGAGCTCTACGGAAGGGTGACCAAATATATGTTCGCCGACTCTATCATGTTAAGTTTCTCAATCTTCTTCACTAAGTTTCTTTCTGATTTTTGTGCCTAGACAGGATGCTCATTTAAATGAGGCACCAGGTTGAATATAGATAGGTGTTCGGTGAGCGTCACCGGCGGGCGTTGTAAACCTCCTTTTTCTGAGCCATATGGAGTTAAGTGTCTCATATTTAGCCTTAAGTTTCTTTCCCGTGAGCTCTACGGAAGGGTCACTAATTATGCGTTCGACGACTCCTCGTTCGGTCGAACGGTACACGTGATTCTCCAGCGGCAAACGAGCGTTGGCTAATTCCAATTTCGAGCCCTATCATGTTAAGTTTATCAATCTTCTTCACTAAGTTTCTTTCTGATTTTTGAGCCTTCCTTCAGCATTTCCACATGGTTCTTAAACCAACACCTCATGATAAGAGACCATTATGTAAATTTTAGGTCGGTACTCGTCGTTGCAAAATCTCTCAACAAAAATGACCATTGATATTTGCAACATATGGATGCGTAGCTCATTAAAACGAGGCACTAGGTGGAATATATATAGGTGTGCGTAACCGGTGAGCGTCGGAAACCTCCTCTTTTTGAGCCATATGGAGTTAAGTTTCTCATATTTACCCCTAAGTTTCTTTCCCGTGAGCTCTACGGAAGGGTCACCAAATTTGGGTTGGACGATTCCTTGTTCAACCGAACGGTACACGTGATTCTCCCGCGGCAGACGAGCGTTGCCTAAATGCAATTTCGAGCTCTATCATGTTAAGTTTCTTAATCTTCTTCACTAAGTTTCTTTCTGATTTTTGCGCCCTTCAGCATTTCCACATGGTTATTAAACCAACACCTCATGATAAGAGACCATTGTTTATATTTCAGGTCCTTGCAAAATCTCTCAACAAACATGAGAGGAATTCTTACCTCACGAAAAAATCCAATCCCAGCACTTCCCTTTCATAATATATTAGACCATTTATTTGACATAGATACATGATAGAAGAACATATCTGATTCGCCTCTAACAAGGCACTAGGTGCAATTTTCCCAAGACAAGGAAAAACCTCTCAACCAGTGCCAGCGGAGACTAATGGTGATCAAATGACCATTGATATTTGTAGCATATGGATGCGTAGCTAATTAAAACGAGGCACTAGGTGCAATATATATAGGTGTGCGTAACCGGTGAGCGTCGGAAACCTCCTCTTTTTGAGCCATATGGAGTTAAGTTTCTCATATTTACCCCTAAGTTTCTTTCCCGTGAGCTCTACGGAAGGGTGACCAAATATGTGTTCGCCAACTCTATCATGTTAAGTTTCTCAATCTTCTTCACTAAGTTTCTTTTTGATTTATCCGCCTAGACAGGCTGCTCATTTAAATGAGGCACTAGGTGGAATATATATAAGTGTTCGGTGTGCGTCACCGGCGAGCATTGTAAACCTCCTTTTTCTGAGTCGTATGGAGTTAAGTTTCTCATATTAAGCCTTAAGTTTCTTTCCCGTGAGCTCTACGGATGGGTCACCAAATTTGGGTTGGACAATTCCTCCTTCGACCGAACGGTACACGTGATTCTCCCGCGGCAGACGAGCGTTGCCTAAATGCAATTTCGAGCTCTATCATGTTAAGTTTCTTAATCTTCTTCACTAAGTTTCTTTCTGATTTTTGCGCCCTTCAGCATTTCCACATGGTTATTAAACCAACACCTCATGATAAGAGACCATTGTTTATATTTCAGGTCCTTGCAAAATCTCTCAACAAACATGAGAGGAATTCTTACCTCATGAAAAATCCAATCCCAGCACTTCCCTTTCATAATATATTAGACCATTTATTAGACATAGATACACGATAGAAGAACATATCTGATTCGCCAATGACAAGGCACTAGGTGCAATATTTTCAAGACAAGGCAAAATCTCTCAACCAGTGCCAGCGGAGACGGATGGTGTCAAATGACCATTGATATTTGCAGCATATGGATGCGTAGCTCATTAAAACAAGGAACTAGGTGGAATATATATATATGTGCGTAACCGGTGAGTGTCGGAAACCTCCTCTTTTTGAGCCATATGGAGTTAAGTTTCTCATATTTACCCCTAAGTTTCTTTCCCGTGAGCTCTACGGAAGGGTGGCCAAATATGTGTTCGCCGAATCTATCATGTTAAGTTTCTCAATCTTCTTCACTAAGTTTCTTTCTGAGTTTTGCGCCTAGACAGGCTGCTCATTTCAATGAGGCACTAGGTGGAATATATATAGGTGTTCGGTGTTTGTCACCGGCGAGCGTTGTAAACCTCCTTTTTCTGAGCCATATGGAGTTAAGTTTCTCATATTTAGCCTTAAGTTTCTTTCCCGTGAGCTCTACGGAAGGGTCACCAATTATGCGTTCGACGTATCCTCGTTCGCTCGAACGGTACACGTGATTCTCCCGCGGCAGACGAGCGTTGCCTAATTCCAATTTCGAGCCGTATCATGTTAAGTTTATCAATCTTCTTCACTTAGTTTCTTTCTGATTTTTGCGCCTTCCTTCACCATTTCCACATGGTTATTAAACCAACACCTCATGATAAGAGACCATTATGTATATTTCAGGTCGGTACTCATCGTTGCAAAATCTGTCAACCAAAATGACCATTGATATTTGCAACATATGGATACGTAGCTCATTAAAACGAGGCACTAGGTGGAATATATATAGGTGTGCGTAACCGGTGATCGTCGGAAACCTCCTCTTTTTGAGCCATATGGAGTTAAGTTTCTCATATTTACTCCTAAGTTTCTTTCCCGTGAGCTCTACGGAAGGGTGATGAAATATGCATTCGCCAACTCTATCATGTTAAGTTTCTCAAACTTACTCACTAAGTTTCTGTCTGATTTTTGCGCCTAGGCAGGCTGCTCATTTAAATGAGGCACTAGGTGGAATATATATAGGTGTTCGGTGTGCCTCACCGGCAAGCGTTGTAAACCTCCTTTTTCTGAGTCATATGGAGTTAAGTTTCTCATATTTAGCCTTAAGTTTCTTTCCTGTGAGCTCTACGGAAGGGTCACCAAATTTGGGTTGGACGATTCCTTGTTCAACCGAACGGTACACGTGATTCTCCCGCGGCAGACGAGCGTTGCCTAAATGCAATTTCGAGCTCTAAAATGTTAAGTTTCTTAATCTTCTTCACTAAGTTTCTTTCTGATTTTTGCGCCCTTCAGCATTTCCACATGGTTATTAAACCAACACCTCATGATAAGAGACCATTGTTTATATTTCAGGTCCTTGCAAAATCTCTCAACAAACATGAGAGGAATTCTTACCTCACGAAAAAATCCAATCCCAGCACTTCCCTTTCATAATATATTAGACCATTTATTAGACATAGATACATGATAGAAGAACATATCTGATTCGCCTCTGAAGAGCACTAGGTGCAATTTTCTCAAGACAAGGAAAAACCTCTCAACCAGTGCCAGCGGAGACTAATGGTGATCAAATGACCATTGATATTTGTAGCATATGGATGCGTAGCTAATTAAAACGAGGCACTAGGTGCAATATATATAGGTGTGCATAACCGGTGAGCGTCGGAAACCTCCTCTTTTTGAGCCATATGGAGTTAAGTTTCTCATATTTACCCCTAAGTTTCTTTCCCGTGAGCTCTATGGAAGGGTGACCAAATATGTGTTCGCCAACTCTATCATGTTAAGTTTCTCAATCTTCTTCACTAGGTTTCTTTCTGATTTTTCCGCCTAGATAGGCTGCTCATTTAAATGAGGCACTTGGTGCAATATATATAGGTGTGCGTAATCCTGAGCGTCGGAAACCTCCTCTTTTTGAGCCATATGGAGTTAAGTTTCTCATATTTACCCCTAAGTTTCTTTCCCGTGAGCTCTACGGAAGGGTGACCAAATATGTGTTCGCCAATTCTATCATGTTAAGTTTCTCAATCTTCTTCACTAAGTTTCTTTCTGATTTATCCGCCTAGACAGGCATCTCATTTAAATGAGGCACTAGGTGGAATATATATAAGTGTTCGGTGTGCGTCACCGGCGAGCGTTGTAAACCTCCTTTTTCTGAGCCATATGGAGTTAAGTTTCTCATATTTAGCCTTAAGTTTCTTTCCCGTGAGCTCTACGGAAGGGTCACCAATTATGCGTTCGACGTCTCTGTCGGTGTACAAAAGTAGGGGCTCTGCTTTTGACCCCTTTACTTGTGCACGGGTAGTCAGAGGCTCCCGCCACGGCCACGCACAGACACGACAGGAAGGGGGAGCCGGAGAGAAGCCGGGGCCACACGGCAAATGAAGCAATGACAAGGACCAAGGCCACAAGGATCAGATGGGCGAAGCAGGTTTCCCGGCAAGGACCCTTGTTGGAGCAGCCTCAGCCGCCCCGGCAAGACCCTTGCCGGGGCAGCTCGCCCGCGCCAGCCAAAGCGAGCCACCCTTGAGCCCACCAACGCTTAGACAAATGCGTTGGGACAGGGCTCGGGAGGCACCTCCGTGGTGGCATGCAGATCTTTTTGAAGACATAGAATGCTCAAGATCAAATGAGGATAAGAGGGCAACCATCCTCACCGAAGAAACCCACAAGACCCTCGACAAGACCCTTGCCGGGCAGGCCAGCGCGCCACGGCAAGACCCTTGCCGGGGAGGCCAGCGTGCCACAGCAAGACCCTTGCCGGGTCACCCGGCAAGACCCTTGCCGGGCTACCCGACAAGGCCCTCGCCAAAGCACACCAGCTTGGCCACTGCCAGGCCCGCACCAGATAAGTCTTCACCGCCTTTCGCATGTAGCTGCCGACCCAACCAGCTGGGCAGGCTCCTGCGTGGCGGCATGCAATCCTTCGTGGAGGCTCCACCACCGCGCCACCTCAGCTGCCTACCTGCCTACATGGCACCGCATGCATCGCTGGCCAGGGCGCGTGTCGAAGCAAGGAGGAGCGGCGACGGATGGGACGGGCCTCGTCCCCGTACCCAATAAAGCGAAGGGACACCTAAGCCTCACATTAAATGCGTCTTGTCCTGTAATACTAGCGATAGACTCGCAACACTATACCCTTTCCACCTCCTGCTTGCCACTGTGGCGACCCCTTTCCCTATAAAAGGAGGCCCAAGGCGACCAAGAAAAGGATTCGGCTCTTTGGAACCTTGCAACACCTACAACTAGTTCGAGAGCTCAAGAACACTAAATAGATCCACCAAAGCAGGACTAGGGTTTTACGCATCCTCGCAACCCGAACCTGGGTAAAATCCCTTTGTGTTGTCTGTTGGTGCCGCTCTTCTCACGATCCCCGCGCCCCGCAACCGTAGAAGGGATTCCAGTGATCCCATAGGTGTCGTTTCCCACCGACATCTTTGGCGCGCCAGGTAGGGGGCGCGGAATTGTGAGAATCTAGTCCAGCAGTTGACTTAGCTGTTCTTTATCGCCATGGCTCCTAAGAAGAAGGCGACCACGGCGATCGGTTCGTCCGGAACAGGGTTGGTACCAGCGCGGACCGGCAGCGGGCCAGTCGCGGAGAGGACCCGTGTCGCGGCCCGCAAACATCCACATCGCCCTGATGGTCCGGACCTGGCGAGCGGCGTCGTTCGCGCGCCGGGCGGCGAGCCACCAGTCGCGGGCTCCGGAGACGGAGTCAGGTCCCCCCGCAGGCGGCGCGGGGCCCTCCAAAGGTGCCGCCGTCCCGCCAGGCGGCGGCACGACGATCTCCAAAGCGTCAACACCGGCAAGACTGAACCCCCGGCAGGGTCCGGCCCCGGCAAGACTGGCGCCCGTGCGACGGGACCCACACGACCAGGTGAAGAAGCGCAGAAGAAGAAAATGGTGCAGCACCCAGTTTACTTCGTCAGCTCCCTTTTGCAGGGGGCTAGGTCAAGGTACTCAGGTGTGCAAAAGCTGCTCTTCGGCCTCCTTATGGCCTTGAGGAAGCTGCGCCATTACTTCCAAGCGCATGAGATCACGGTGGTCACCCGCCTCCCATTGCAACGGATACTGCATAACCCAGATGCAACGGGGAGGATTGTGGAATGGGCCCTGGAGCTGCCAGGCTTCGGTTTAAAGTTCGAAAGTACCTCGGCGATTCAGAGCAGAGTCTTGGCGGAGTTTGTTGCAGAATGGACCTCGACGCCCGACGAAGAGGTACGAGAGACCACTCTCCCCGGCAAGGAAACCAGTCGCAACTGGATCATGTACTTTGATGGTGCCTTCTCGCTGCAAGGCGCCGGCGCTGGTGTGCTTCTTGTCGCACCCACCGGAGAGCACCTCAAGTACGTCGTCCAGATGCACTTCCCCCGGGAGATGTCGACCAACAACACCGCCGAGTACGAGGGCTTGCTTGCCGGTCTCAGGATCGCGGCGGACCTCGGGGTTAAAAAGCTCATCGTCAGGGGCGACTGAGAGCACGTCGTCAGGCAGATCAACAAAGACTATCAAAGGCCGTTGATGGAGGCTTACGTAGATGAGGTGAGGAAACTGGAGGAACGCTTTGACGGTATACAAGCGGAGCATGTCCCTCGGGCGGAGAACGACATCGCCGATTACCTGTCAAAGCGCGCAGCACTCAAGCTACCTGTGGAACCAGGTACTTTTGTGCTTCAGTTAACCCAGCCGTCCGTTGAACCATTGACCGGGCAGAACAAGCGGAGGAAGCTAGCCCCCGGCAAGTACTTCCCCACCGAGCTCCCCGGAGCCGCCAGCGAAGATATTGCTACGGATGCCGATCCTGCCATGGGGCAACCGACTCCGGCAGGACCTCAGGACATGGCCGTGGAGGCGGCCGCTCCCGTGGCAGAAGAGATGCCTTTGGTCTTTGTTGTCGAGCCGCAGGCTCCGGCATGGGCACAGCACACCGTCCAATTCCTTCAGAAAGGGGAGCTTCCTGAGGAGCAGGAAGAAGCAGAAAGAGTAGCCCGCCAGTCTGCTCTGTACCAATTCGTTGACAGTGTATTGTACAGAAGAAGACCGAATGGAGTGAAATTGATGTGCATCTCCCGGGAGGAAGGACTAAAGCTTTTGGCGGAGATACATGGAGGCATATGTGGCTCCCACATAGGGTCGAGGGCCATTGCCGGCAAGGCCTTCCAGCAAGGTTTCTTCTAGCCCACCGCCCTCCAGGATGCGACGGCACTAGTAACCAAGTGTGAAGCATGCCAGTTCCATTTGAAGAAGCTTCATCAACCAGCTCAAGCCCTCCAAACCATCCCTCTCTCCTGGCCCTTCTCGGTCTGGGGGCTCGACATACTGGGCCCTTTCCCCCTTGCCGTCGGGGGCTTTGAGTACTTGTACGTCGCAATCGACAAGTTCACAAAGTGGCCAGAAGTGGAAGCAGTAAGGAAGGTGACAGCGCAGTCAGCCATCAAGTTCTTCAAGAGACTAGTGTGCTGTTTTGGGGTGCCCAACAGGATCATGACCGACAACAGCACACAGTTCACAAGCCACGCCTTCGTGTAGTACATTGAGGATCTCGGCAGCAGGGTTTGTTTTGCTTCCGTGGCACATCCACGGAGCAACGGCCAAGCAGAAAGAGCGAATGCTGAGGTCCTGCGAGGCTTGAGGACAAGGACTTTAGACAGACTGCGAAAAGCGAGGGGCGCTGGATTGATAAGTTGCCGGCGGTTCTTTGGTCGATCAGAACGACGCCAAATCGAGCCACCGGCCAGACACACTTTGCCCTGGTTTACTGGGCAGAAGCAGTTCTCCCCACGGAACTCACATACGGGCCACCTCGAGTGCTCGCTTATGATGAGCTTGAGCAAGAGCGATTGCGGCAAGATGACGCGACGCTCCTTGAGGAAGATCGTCTCCTTGCGGCTGTGAGAGCAGCACGGTACCAGCAAGCCTTGCGCCGCTACCATAGCCGCAAGGTTCATGCCCGGAGCTTTGAGGAAGGCGACCTTGTTCTTCGGCACGTTCAGTCGGCCAAAAATTCCAACAAGTTGACGCTGAAGTGGGAAGGCCCTTATCGGGTAACACGAGTCACCAGGCCCGGTGCAATCCGGCTGGAGACCGAAGATGCCATCCCAGCGAGTAACTCCTGGAACATCGAGCATCTTCGCAAGTTTTACCCATAAGGCGCGGCTGCCGGGCCTCCCGGCAAGCCACCCTTTTGTACAAGCCTTGCCGGCAAGGCATGTAACCCTTTGTACAAAGCCAGGCGCAGACCCTGAGCATAAATAAACAAAGCGCTGGCGCCTAAGTTATTGCATGCATGCTAGGTTGAGTCTCTTCCTTGGTTAGGGTTGATAGTGCTTAGCGGCGGCTAACCCCTAGCTTAGAGGTCGAGTGCGCGTCTCTCTGTTCTTCTTTGTCTCCTTTGGTTCGTAGGGCATGTAAGTATTCTTGCCGAGCTGTTTTGGAAGGAAGGGAACAGACCGGCACCCGGGCCCCGGCAAGCCAGAGTAGCTGGGGGCTGCAAGAACAAGGGTCCCTCCGCGACAAGACAAGATCGCCGGGGCTGCAGATCCAGATAAGTCCTTTATCCCCTATCATGCATTTCGTTATGGATTGGGATACATGAGACCCCGTTCTATCTCTGAGCTACCGTGCTCCCCCTTCTCGGCACCCGAGGATTATCCCCTGGGTCTGGATTTGGTCGTATCCGCGGTAGCAAAGTAGAGAAACGGGGGGCCTAAGCCCACCTCATTCCTGCCTCCACCAAGAGCGTGAGAAAGGTCGAGGGAAGTGGGAAAACGGCAAGGCCTGTTGCCGGGCGAGAAAACGTTTGTCTTAAAGATAACAAGGATTCACTCCTTGTCGTGGGTTCCTCCCGCGAACGAAAATCCCGGCAAACACCCCTTTTCATAAAAAAACATCCCGTACAGGTACAGTTCATACGAAATGAAAAACATGAGCAATGGGATTACAAGCTTTAAATTCTACTAAGGCCCGAAGGCTTACAAACTAAAAAGAGATAAGGTGCCCGTAATCCCTTTCTTGTCCCTCTCCTCAGGAAATGGAACAAGAAAAGCAGGAGGGCAAAAGGGGCGCCTAGGCGAGCTACGGGTGGCAGAAGACACCAAGGGAACATCTTGGTGGCTGTCCAAGGGCTGGATGGTGATGGCGGCGCCGGAGGCAAAGCTCGAAGACGAGGCGGCAGGACGTCAGTACGCGACGAAGTCGGTGCCTGCGTACTCCAACTTGACGGCCTTGCCGCCCGCCCTCTTCCTCTTCCGCAGCCTCCCAACGCCAGCCGCCCAAGGAGACGACCCCGACAAGTTCAAGGAGCCGGCGACATGGATGATGGGGTCACCGGTGCCGCCCGGAGCGGCGCCCGACGCCTAGTCAGACCCGTCATCCTGCCGCCCGCTGGCCTCGCCGTCACTGCCGTTGTCCTCCTCGTCACTCTCGCTCGAGGAGGAATCTTCATCATCAGAAGAGCTCTCCACGCAGCACCTCACGCGGGTCCCGAAGTGCCTGAAGATTTTGACGGAGAGAAGGCCGCCCTCCATTAGTTTGAAATGGAGAGCGAGCCCATCCGTCAAGCTGTGGAGGCGAGCGAAGGTCTTCCACCCTCGGTGAAGATACATGACGTGAGGGGCGGGGAACTGGACGTCGACCCACGTGCCACTGTTCCCACAACCCCTCATGTGCAGCCGCAGCGCTTGCGGCGGATCTAGCTCCATCTCCCGCGCAAACGGGGTCGGAAGGCGAAGGCGACGACGCGGCGGATGGCGCAGCCTGACGAAGAATTCGCAGGGGTTGTCCCCAGCGTGGCCCTCCATCGGAGGAAGGGCTGCTGGAGGGGGCGAGGTAGATCTGCCGCCCCGTCCTCCTCTCCCTCGGGCACCACGGCGGCCTCGACCTCATCCCCTCCCCCTTCCTCTAACGGCCGGCTCAGCCGCTATGAGTTCTTGGGGAGGAGTGATGCGCTGCCGTGCCGAGACCCTCGCCGCCACCGATGAAGCGTCGCCGCGCCCCCTCGCCATGACAGAAGAAAAAGGAAGCAAGGATGGGGAGAGGCAGATGGCGTAAGGTTGAGAGGCGCCATCCCTCCCGCTCCCCTCCTTATAAAGGGGCGGGAGCGAGGCTCGGCCGCCCCTCTCGGCCAATCCGGCGTCTTGAAGTGACAGCGAGCGGGGCCGTCGACCGCCCTCCCCGCTCCATTGAAGGCGCATGGGAATCAACCCGCACGCGCGCGACTACCCATGACCCCTGCGCCTGTCATTCGCTCTGCATGCAGTGAACGTGGCGCAAGGGGCGGGTGCAATAGGACGCGTGGAACGACGGTTCCCGAGTGAGGGCAGTAAATGGGAGGCGGCCCCGCGGTCTCAAAGAGATGCGCAAGCCGCCTCTTTACTATCCGCCACGAGGTGACGCCAGCATGCCCACGTCATGCGCGCGCACGATCCCCACGTCGCGCGTTCAACGCAGGTCGTGGGAAGCGCGGCGGACTAAACAGTGGCCGCGTTAAATATCCGCCCCAACTGCCCGCGCACCGTTCTGGGCCCGGCCCAACAACGTGCTGTGCTTATGTGTGGCCTAGGCCCGGGAGCTCCTGCCGGTGTACAAAAGTAGGGGCTCTGCTTTTGACCCCTTTACTTGTGCACGGGCAGTCAGAGCCTCCCGCCACGGCCACGCACAGACACGGCAGGAAGGGGGAGCCGGAGAGAAGCCGGAGCCACAAGGCAAATGAAGCACCGACAAGGACCAAGGCCACAAGGATCAGATGGGCGAAGCAGGTTTCCCGGCAAGGACCCTTGCTGGAGCAGCCTCAGCCGCCCCGGCAAGACCCTTGCCGGGGCAGCTCGCCCGCGCCAGCCGAAGCGAGCCACCCTTCAGCCCACCAACGCTTAGACAAATGCGTTGGGACAGGGCTCGGGAAGCACCTCCGTGGTGGCATGCAAATCTTTGTGAAGACATAGAATGCTATGGATCAAATGAGGATAAGAGGGCAACCATCCTCACCGAAGAAACCCAGAAGACCCCCGCAAGACCCTTGCTGGGGTGGCCAGCGCGCCACGACAAGACCCTTGCTGGGCCACCCGGCAAGACCCTTGCCGGGGAGGCCAGCGTGCCACAGCAAGACCCTTGCCGGGCCATCCGGCAAGACCCTTGCCGGGCCGCCCGGCAAGGCCCTCGCCAAAGCACACCAGCTGGGCCACTGCCAGGCCCGCACCAGATAAGTCTTCACCGCCGTTCGCATGCAGCTGCCGACCCAACCAGCTGGGCAGGCACCTGCGTGGCGGCATGCAATCCTTCGTGGAGGCTCCACCACCGCGCCACCTCAGCTGCCTGCCTGCCTACATGGCACCGCATGCATCGCTGGCCAGGGCGCGTGTCGAAGCAAGGAGGAGCGGCGACGGATGGGACGGGCCTCGCCCCCGTTCCCAATAAAGCGAAGGGACACCTAAGCCTCGCAGTAAATGCGTCTTGTCCTATAATACTAGCGATAGACTCGCAACACTGTACCCTTTCCACCTCCTGCTTGCCACTATGGCGACCCCTCTCCCTATAAAAGGAGGCCCAAGGCGACCAGGAAAAGGATTCAGCCCTTTGGAACCTCGCAGCACCTAGAGCTAGTTCAAGAGCTCAAGAACACTAAATACATCCACCAAAGCAGGACTAGTGTTTTACGCATCCTCGTGGCCCGAACATGGGTAAAATCCCTTTGTGTTGTCTGCTGGTCCTGCTATTCTCACGATCCCCGCGCCCCGCAACCGTAGAAGGGATTCCAGTGATCCCATAGGTGTCGTTTCCCACTGACAGTCTCGTCGTTCGATCGAATGGTACACGTGATTCTCCCGCGGCAGACGAGCGTTGCCGAATTCCAATTTCGAGCCCTATCATGTTAAGTTTATCAATCTTCTTCACTAAGTTTCTTTCTGATTTTTGCGCCTTCCTTCATCATTTCCACATGGTTATTAAACCAACACCTCATGATAAGAGACCATTATGTATATTTCAGGTCGGTACTCGTCGTTGCAAAATCTCTCAACAAAAATGACAATTGCTATTTGCAACATATGGATGCGTAGCTCATTAAAACGAGGCACTAGGTGGAATATATATAGGTGTGCATAACCGGTGAGCGTCGGAAACCTCCTCTTTTTGAGCCATATGGAGTTAAGTTTCTCATATTTACTCCTAAGTTTCTTTCTCGTGAGCTCTACACAAGGGTGACGAAATATGCATTCGCCAACTCTATCGTGTTAACTTTCTCAATCTTACTCACTAAGTTTCTGTCTGATTTTTGCGCCTAGGCAGGCTGCTCATTTAAATGAGGCACTAGGTGGAATATATATAGGTGTTCGGTGGGCGTCACCGGCGAGCGTTGTAAACCTCCATTTTTCCGAGTCATATGGAGTTAAGTTTCTCATATTTAGCCTTAAGTTTCTTTCCCGTGAGCTCTACGGAAGTGTCACCAAATTTTGGTTGGACGATTCCTCTTTCGACCGAACGGTACACGTGATTCTCCCGCGGCAGACGAGCGTTGCCTAAATCCAATTTCGAGCCCTATCATGTTAAGTTTCTTAATCTTCTTCAGTAAGTTTCTTTCTGATTTTTGCGCCCTTCAGCATTTCCACATGGTTATTAAACCAACACCTCATGATAAGAGACCATTGTTTATATTTTAGTTCCTTGCAAAATCTCTCAACAAACATCAGAGGAATTCTTACCTCACGAAAAAAATCCAATCCCATCACTTTCCTTTCATAATATATTAGACCATTTATTAGACATAGATACATGATAGAAGAACATATCTGATTCGCCTATGACAAGGCACTAGGTGCAATTTTCTCAAGACAAGGCAAAATCTCTCAACCAGTGCCAGCGGAGACGGATGGTGATCAAATGACCATTGATATTTGTAGCATATGGATGCATAGCTAATTAAAACGAGGCACTACGTGCAATATATATAGGTGTGCATAACCGGTGAGCGTCGGAAACCTCCTCTTTTTGAGCCATATGGAGTTAAGTTTCTCATATTTACCCCTAAGTTTCTTTCCCGTGAGCTCTATGGAAGGGTGACCAAATATGTGTTCGCCAACTCTATCATGTTAAGTTTCTCAATCTTCTTCACTAGGTTTCTTTCTGATTTTTCCGCCTAGATAGGCTGCTCATTTAAATGAGGCACTTGGTGCAATATATATAGGTGTGCGTAATCCTGAGCGTCGGAAACCTCCTCTTTTTGAGCCATATGGAGTTAAGTTTCTCATATTTACCCCTAAGTTTCTTTCCCGTGAGCTCTACGGAAGGGTGACCAAATATGTGTTCGCCAATTCTATCATGTTAAGTTTCTCAATCTTCTTCACTAAGTTTCTTTCTGATTTATCCGCCTAGACAGGCAGCTCATTTAAATGAGGCACTAGGTGGAATATATATAAGTGTTCGGTGTGCGTCACCGGCGAGCGTTGTAAACCTCCATTTTCTGAGCCATATGGAGTTAAGTTTCTCATATTTAGCCTTAAGTTTCTTTCCCGTGAGCTCTACGGAAGGGTCACCAATTATGCGTTCGACGTCTCCTCGATCGATCGAACGGTACACGTGATTCTCCCGCGGCAGACGAGCGTTGCCTAATTCCAATTTCGAGCTCTATCATGTTAAGTTTATCAATCTTCTTCACTAAGTTTCTTTCTTATTTTTGTGCCTTCCTTCAACATTTCCACATGGTTATTAAACCAACACCTCATGATTAGAGACCATTATGTATGTTTCAGGTCGGTACTCGTCGTTGCAAAATCTCTCACAAAAATGACCATTGATATTTGCATCATATGGATGCGTAGCTCATTAAAACGAGGCACTAGGTGGAATATATATAGGTGTGCGTAACCGGTGAGCGTCGGAAACCTCGTCATTTTGAGCCATATGGAGTTAAGTTTCTCATATTTACTCCTAAGTTTCTTTTCCGTGAGCTCTACGGAAGGGTGAAGAAATATGCGTTCGCCAACTCTATCGTGTTGAGTTTCTCAATCTTACTCACTAAGTTATTGTCTGATTTTTGCGCCTAGGCAGGCTGCTCATTTAAATGAGGCACTAGGTGGAATATATATAGGTGTTCGGTATGCGTCACCGGCGAGCGTTGTAAACCGCCTTTTTTCTGAGTCATATGGAGTTAAGTTTCTCATATTTAACCTTAAGTTTTTTCCCGTGAGCTCTACGGAAGTGTCACCAAATTGTGGTTGGACGATTCCTCGTTCCACCGAACGGTACATGTGATTCTCCCGTGGCAGATTAGCGTTGCCAAATCCAATTTCGAGCCCTATCATGTTAATTTTCTTAATCTTCTTCACTAAGTTTCTTTCTGATTTTTGCGTCCTTCAGCATTTCCACATGGTTATTAAACCAACACCTCATGATAAGAGACCATTGTTTATATTTCAGGTCCTTGCAAAATCTCTCAACAAACACGAGATGAATTCTTACCTCACGAAAAAATCCAATCCCAACACTTCCCTTTCATAATATATTAGACCATTTATTAGACATAGATACACGATAGAAGAACATGTCTGATTCGCCTATGACAAGGCACTAGGTGCAATTTTCTCAAGACAAGGCAAAATATCTAAACCAATGCCAGCGGAGAGACGGATGGTGATCAAATGACCATTGATATTTTCAGCATATGGATGCGTAGCTCATTAAAAAGAGGCACTAGGTGGAATATATATAGGTGTGTGTAACCGGTGAGCGTCGGAAACCTCCTCTTTTTGAGCCATATGGAGTTAAGTTTCTCATATTCACCCCGAAGTTTCTTTCCAGTGAGCTCTACGGAAAGGTGACCAAATATGTGTTCGCTGACTCTATCATGTTAAGTTTCTCAATCTTCTTCATTAAGTTTCTTTCTGATTTTTGCGCCTAGACAGGCTACTCATTTAAATGAGGCACCAGATGAAATACAAATAGGTGTTCGGTGTGCGTCGCCGGCGAGCGTTGTAAACCTCCTTTTTCTGAGCCATATGGAGTTAAGTTTCACATATTTAGCCTTAATTTTATTTCCCGAGAGCTCTACGGAAGGGTCACCAATTATGCGTTCGACAACTCCTTGTTTGGTCGAACGGTACATCTGATTCTCCAGCGGCAGACGAGCATTGCCTAATTCCACTTTCGAGCCCTATCATGTTAAGTTTATCAATCTTCTTCACTAAGTTTCTTTCTGATTTTTGCGCCTTCCTTCGGCATTTCCACATGGTTAATAAACTAACACCTCATGATAAGAGACCATTATGTATAGTTTAGGTCGGTACTCGTCGTTGCAAAATCTCTCAACAAAAATGACCATTGATATTTGCAACATATGGATGTGTAGCTCATTAAAACGAGGCACCCGGTGGAATATATATAGGTGTGCGTAACCGGTGAGCGTCGGAAACCAACTCTTTTTGAGCCATATGGAGTTAAGTTTCTCATATTTACCCCTAAGTTTCTTTCCCGAGCTCTACGGAAGGGTGACAAAATATGCATTCGCCTACTCTATTGTGTTAAGTTTCTCAATCTTACTAAGTTTCTGTCTGATTTTTGCGCCTAGGCAAGCTGCTCATTTAAATGAGGCACTAGGTGTAATATATATAGGTGTTCGGTGTGCGTCACCGGCGAGCGTTGTAAACCTCCTTTTTCTGAGTGATATGGAGTTAAGTTTCTCATATATAGCCTTAAGTTTCTTTCCCGTGAGCTCTACGGAAGGGTCACCAAATTTGGGTTGGACGATTCCTCGTTCGACCGAGCGGTACACGTGATTCTCTCGCGGCAGACGAGCATTGCCTAAATCCAATTTCGAGCCCTATCATGTTAAGTTTCTTAATCTTCTTCACTAAGTTTCTTTCTAATTTTTGCGCCATTCAGCATTTCCACATGGTTATTAAACCAACACCTCATGATAAGGGACCATTATTTATATTCCAGGTCCTTCAAAATATCTGAAGAAACATGAGAGGAATTCTTACCTCACGAAAAATCCAATCCCAGCACTTCCCTCTCATAATATATTAGACCATTTATTAGACATAGATACACGATAGAAGAACATATCTGATTCGCCTATGACAAGGCACTAGGTGCAATTTTCCCAAGACAAGGAAAAATCTCTCAACCAGTGCCAGCGGAGATGGATGGTGATCAAATGACTATTGATATTTGCAGCATATGGATGCGTATCTCATTAAAACGAGGCACTAGGTGCAATATTTATAGGTGTGCGTAACCGTTGACCATCGGAAACCTCCTGTTTTTGAGCCATATGGAGTTAAGTTTCCCATATTTACCCCTAAGTTTCCTTCCCGTGAGGTCTACGGAAGGGTGACCAAATATGTGTTCGCCAACTCTATCATGTTAAGTTTCTCAATGTTACTCTTGAGTCATTGCCCATCCCGGTACACCGCTGGAGGCATTCATATAGAGTCATATCTTATTCTAGTTTCGAGTTCTAATTCATGAGTTGTAAATAAATAGAAGTGTGATGATCATCATTATTAGAACATTGTCCCTTATATAAAAAAGCCAAAAAAGAAAAGAAAGGCCAATAATTAAAAAAAGAGAGAAAGGCCAAAAAAAGAAAGGCCCAAAAGAAAGGGGGGACAATTGTCACATCCTAGCTAGTTCATGCATTAGAGTGTTGCATCATGTTTACCTTTCATCAGAAACTGGAAATGGGGATGACAGAACCCCCAGCCCCCCCTGAAACCAACTAGGGTTTACTAAAAATAATTTCAATGAACCTGAAATGCCCTTCTAAAATATCCATCATTTTTGTCTTGGGTTAGAACCTCTGC
Source organism: Triticum aestivum (assembly GCF_018294505.1). Classification (NCBI taxonomy): domain Eukaryota; kingdom Viridiplantae; phylum Streptophyta; class Magnoliopsida; order Poales; family Poaceae; genus Triticum; species Triticum aestivum. The sequence continues at coordinate 95,123,388 of NC_057799.1, forward strand.
CAAAATTGGTTCATATTTTTCTAGGACACATAAGGTCACTGGATTAAATCATTAGCTATTTGAGTTGGGGCATTTAAATAATATAAAATATTTTAAATGCTCAAATAATTCTGGAAATAAGTGAGGGCTGTTAGGAATAATCCCAACAGAGCCCACAATTATTTTCAGGATTTATGGAAACGTTTTAGTATTTTTCATAAAGCCCGACAGTTACAGAAAATTAGAAAAATAATTAAAATGAAAAAGAGAGAGAGAGAGAAAGGCCAGTGGCCACTTACCTGCACTGGGCCGGCCCACCTGGCCCGTGCTAGTCACCACCCACCTCTGCCAGTAGGAAGAGGAGGGACACCGCGACGCCGCCGAGCTCGCCACGCCATCTCCCTGCCTGCCTGCGTCGCCCGCGCCAGCGCGACGCCTCGAAGGGCCTCCTTGGCGCCGCCCCGAGCCCCTGGAAATCTCATTCTCCCCCTGTCCTCTCTCTCGCCCTCTCCCGCCATGGCCGAAGCAGCCGCCGCCGCACCGCCATCGTAGCCGCGCCCACCGTCGTCCTCGCGCCGCTCCACCGTGTCCACGAGCCCCGCCGTCGTCCGCTCCGTCGAGCTAGGCGAGCCCCAAGCGCTCGCACGCTCTGCACCGACTCCACCGACCTCGTCTTCACCGCCCGTCGCCGGAGATCCCTTTCGCCGTCACTGCTGCAGCAACTCGTCCCCGACCTCGCCATCTGCTCCGCCGTGACCACCGTGAGCCTAGTCACCTCCCCATCCTCTCCGTTCCTGCTCTCGAGCACCGTAGCGACCGCAAGAAGCTCACCCACACGCGCCGCCACCGAGCTCGTTGCCGACGTGACTCCGGCCACGCAACGGCCACGCCACCCTGCCCGTTAGCCTTACCGCACCACCAGGAGGCCGCACCACTACTCCACGCTCCTCGTCGTGCCTCCTAGCAATGAGCCCGAGCTCGCCCGAGCTCCGGCGGCCGCCAAGGTCGTCGCCGACACTGTTTTCGGCGACCCCGAGCCCAACCACCGCCACCACTGGACGCGGCTCGTCCCTAGCTACAAGTAGATGCCCTCCGCCGCCCTTTTGGTCGCCGGAGCACGAATCCCGCACTGCACCGCCGCGTTTGGCCTCGCCGGCGGCTAAACGCCGGCGAGTTTGACCCCGCTGACCGTGTTTGACCCCGGGTGGACCCAGTTTGACCCCCCTGGGTCAATGACAGGTGGGGCCCGCCCTGCTAATTAACCTAGGATTAGTACTAACCAAGAATTAGTTAGTCTAATGACACTGACATGCGGGACCCACTGGTCAAGTTTGACCTGGACCGTCCCCGTTGACTGCTGATGTCACCCTGACACAATGCTGACGCAATAACTCAATTTCTGGATTTATTCTTATACAGGAAATTCCAGAGTATGCTACAAACTTCAAAAAATCATAGAAATTAATCTGTAGCTCCAAATGCAAAGTGTTATATATGAAAAATGATCAAAAAAATCCAATCTATCCATCTGTACTGGTTTCACATGTTTAAGCAAGTTAACCTGCTGTTTAGTGCAGAACATGATATAGCACTATTAAGGGCCTTATATGAGTTTGGAACTTGAATCTTTGATTCAAAATGGTTCAAACCCATCTGGTCTTAGTTGCATTAGCCCAATACACTCATTTTGCCATGTCTCATGCATGCATCATATTGTTGCACATTGTTTGGTGATGATTGTATATCGGTGCTCACTCCGGCAGGTTTTGCCCCCGAAGATTATCGCGAGTATCCAAACGAGGAGCAATACCAGTCCACGGGCCCGCAAGGCAAGCAACCAACCAATTGATCATATCGATACAATCCCATGTTCTCGCCTCTGCTCTCTTTTACTGCATTAAGACAACGCGTTTCAAACTGCTGTGTGCTACGGTAGTTGAACCCATTTCCACTGCATGACCTGTCATTGCCACAGTAACTAGATGAAACCCACTAGCATGTGTAGGAGTTGTTTGAGCCATGTGTATGTGTTTTCCTACCTTGCTATGCCTGATATGCTTAGAGTCGTGTCTGGTCTGGTTCATCTGGGTGATGGGCTAGAGTGAAATGATCATGTCAGTAATGAGAGTGATGTGTTGAACACGATTTGGTAAAGGTATCGATGAGAGGCCATGTAGGAGTACATGGTGGGTTGTTTCATTGAAATCGTCCTTAAGCACTGAGATATGTATGTGTGATTTAAGAAACAGCTACTACCATGCATTGGGCCTGAAACCAATGGACCCTCTCGGCTTCTTAATCACCCTAGTCCTCTGTCCAGGAGTTGCAAGTAGTATCTGGTGTTTGTAGCTTACTGGAGGCCGTGGGCAGCGCTGACCCGCGGGGTGGGCTGTGATGCGGTAGGTACGTGGCACGGTGTACCGGATGCCCGTTTGGTATCTCGGGAACCCTGCACACATCGTTCGGGGCCGTATGTGGAAACCTCGGCCGGACTCCTGGATAGGTGATAAACCTGGACTAGAGACTTAGGTGTTTAGGTAGGCCGTGGCCGACACCCATGTTGGGCTTCGGCTTGAAGGTTGCCGAGTAGATGTCGTGTAAACGGCAATAAGTGGTGAAAGCGTGTATGAAGAAGTACACCCCTGCAGGGTTAACATCATCTATTCGAATAGCCGCGTCCGCGGTAAAGGACTACTTGGTTGCCTATACAGTTCATAGACAAGTAAATGCATACTACTAAAAGCCTCAAGATAGGCGTGAGTGCCGAGGATGGCTCTTCCGTAGGATGACGGAGGTGGATCCTCGGTAGTGTATTGAAGTGGTGTGTAGTGGACTCGTGTGCGCAAAGCAATTTCAAGTTGGAGTCTCGTAAGATAGCTTAGCCAAGAGTCAAAGCTAGCTTGCTGCAATAACCCCACCATCCCTTCTTGATAATGTGCATGTATGTAGGATCTGATGTAAGTCTTGCTGAGTACCTTTGTACTCATGTTGCTTAATTTACGTTTTACAGAAGACGCTGCAACCCCTTCTGATGGGTTCTTCATAGACGTCGATGTCGATGAGTAGGCTGAAGCCCAGGTGGTGATCCTGAGCTCACGATGGACCGTGTAGTATAGTCAGGCTTTCTCAAGCCTCTTTTATTTCCTAGTTGTCTGTACTCAGACATGTTACTTGCGCTGTTGGCTTGTATGTTTGTATGACTTGAATGTTGGGTCATGTGACCCGTACTTGTGTGTATGATATATATGGCTCTGTGCTACGTCTTGAGCTTGCGTTGGTTTTCCCCGAAGAGGAAGGGATGATGCAGCAGAGTAGCGTAAGTATTTTCCTCAGTTTTTGAGAACCAAGGTATCAATCCAGTAGGAGGCCACGCGCAAGTCCCTCGTACCTACACAAGCAAATAACTCCTCGCAACCAACGCGAATAGGGGTTGTCAATCCCTTCACGGCCACTTACGAGAGTGAGATCTGATAGAGATAATAGATAATATATTTTTGGTATTTGTGGTATAAAGATGCAAAGTAAAAATAAAAGCAAAGCAATAATAAAGCGTAGGAAGATTAATATGATGAAAATAGACCCGGGGGCCATAGGTTTCACTAGTGGCTTCTCTCAAGAGCATAAGTATTTTACGGCGGGTGAACAAATTACTGTTGAGCAATTGACAGAATTGAGCATAGTTATGAGGATATCTAGGTATGATCATGTATATAGGCATCACGTCCGAGACAAGTAGACCGACTCCTGCCTGCATCTACTACTATTACTCCACTCATCGACCGCTATCCAGCATGCATCTAGAGTATTAAGTTAATGAAAACAGAGTAACGCCTTAAGCAAGATGACATGATGTAGAGGAATAAATTCATGCAATATGATAAATACCCCATCTTGTTATCCTCGATGGCAACAATACAATACGTGCCTTGCAACCCTTTCTGTCACTGGGTAAGGACACCGCAAGAGTGAACCCAAAGCTAAACACTTCTCCCATGCAAGAACTACCAATCTAGTTGGCCAAACAAAACTGATAATTTGAAGAGACTTGCAAAGATAACTCAATCATACATAAAAGAATTCAGAGAAGATTCAAATATTGTTCATAGATAAACTTGATCATAAACCCACAATTCATCGGTCTCAACAAACACACCGCAAAAAGAAGATTACATCGAATAGATCTCCACGAGAGAGGGGGAGAACATTGTATTGAGATCCAAAAAGAGAGAAGAAGCCATCTAGCTACTAGCTATGGACCCAAAGGTCTGAAGTAAACTACTCACACTTCATCGGAGGGGCAATGGTGATGATGTAGAAGCCCTCCATGGTGGAATCCCCTTCCGGCGGAGCTCCGGAACAGGCCCCAAGATGGGATGTCGTGGATACAGAAAGTTGCGGCGGTGGAATTAGGTTTTTGGCTCCGTATCTGATCTGACGGAGGTACGTGGGTATATATAGGAGGAAGAAGTACGTCGGTGGAGCAACAGGGGGCCCACGAGGTAGGGGGCGCGCCTGGGGGGAGGGCGCGCCCCCCACCCTCGTGACCGCCTCTGTTGTTCCTTGGACGAGGGTCCAAGTCTCCCGATCAAGTTCGGTGAGAAAATCACGTTTCCGAAGGTTTTATTCCGTTTGGACACCGTTTGATATTCCGTTTCTTCGAAACACTGACATAGGAAAAAAGTAGCAATTCTGGGCTGGGCCTCCGGTTAATAGGTTAGTCCCAAAAATAATATAAAAGTGGAAAATAAAGCCCAATATAGTCTAAAACAGTAGATAATATAGCATGGAGCAATCAAAAATTATAGAAACGTTGGAGACGTATCAAGCATCCCCAAGCTTAATTCCTGCTCGTCCTTGAGTAGGTAAATGATAAAAAGAGAATTTTTGATGCGGAGTGCTATTTGGCATAATTTCAATGTAATTCTTCTTAATTGTGGTATGAATATTCAGATCCGAAAGATTCAAGACAAAAGTTCATATTCACATAAGAAATAATAATACTTCAAGCATACTAATAAAAGCAATCATGTCTTCTCAAAAAAACATGGCAAAAGAAAGTTCATCCCTACAAAATCATATAGTTAGGCTATGCTTCATTTTTGTCACACAAATATGTTCCCAACTTCTACACCCCCGATGAGAAGCCAAGCAATTGTTTCATACATCTCAAACTTTTTCAACCTTCACGCAATACATGAGCGTGAGACATGGATATAGCACTATGGGTGGAATAGAATATGATGATGGGGATTGTGTGGAGAAGACAAAAAAGAAGAAAGTCTCACATTGATGAGGATAATCAACGGGCTATGGAGATGCCCATCAATTGATGTCAACATGAGGAGTAGGGATTGCCATGCAACGGATGCACTAGAGCTATAAATGAATGAAAGCTCAACAAAAGAAAACTAGTGGGTGTGCATCCAACTTGCTTGCTCACGAAGACCTAGGGCATTTGAGGAAGCCCATCGTAGGAATATACAAGCCAAGTTCTATAATGAAAAATTCCCACTAGTATAAAAAAGACAACCTATGGGACTTACTATATGAAAAACATGGTGCTACTTTGAAGCACAATATATGAGACTCACTACATGAAGGACTTGGTGCTACTTTGAAGCTTAATGAGACTCACTACATGAAGAACTTGGTGCTACTTTGAAGCACAAGTGTGGAAAAAGAGATAGTAACATTGCCCCCTTTTTTTGGGCCTCTTCTTTTTTCTTTTGGCCTTTCTCTCTTTTTTTATTGGGGACAATGCTCTAATAATGATGACCATCACACTTTCATTGATTACAACATATGAATTACAACTCGAAACTAGAACAAGATATGACTCTATATGAATGCCTCCGGCGGGGTACCGGGATAGTGCAATCAATCAAGAGTGACATGTATGAAAATTATGCATGGTGGCTTTGCCACAAATACGATGTCAACTACATGATCATGCAATGGCAATATGACAAAATTAAAGTATGCCATGATGATGATGAACGGAACGGTGGAAAGTTGCATGGCAATATATCTCGGAATGGCTATGGAAATGCCATAATAGGTAGGTATGGTGGCTGTTTTGAGGAAGATATAAGGAGGTTTATGTGTGATAGAGCGTATCGTATCACGGGGTTTGGATGCACCGGCGAAGTTTGCACCAACTCTCAAGGTGAGAAAGGGCAATGCACGGTACCGAAGAGGCTAGCAATGGTGGAGAGGAAAAAGTGCGTATAATCCATGGACTCAACATTAGTCAAAAAGAACTCATATACTTATTGCAAAAATTTAGAACTCATCAAAAATCAAGTACTACGCGCATGCTCCTAGGGGGATAGATTGGTAGGAAAAGACCATCGCTCGTCCCCGACCGCCACTCATAAGGATGCACAAGCCAGGTACACTTCATGTTTCAAATTTGTTACACAACTTTAACCATACGTGCATGCTACGGGACTTGCTAACTTCAACACAAGCATTCTTCAAATTCATAATCACCCAACTAGCATGACTTTAATATCACTACCCCCATATCTCAAAACAATTATCAAGCATCAAACTTTTCTTAGTATTCAACGCACTCAAAAGAAAGCTTTACAAATCTTGAATACCGAGCATATTATTATTATTAGCAAATTACCATGCAATTTAAGACTCTCAAAATAATCTAAGTGAAGCATGAGAGATTAAAGGTTTCTTTAAAACAAATCCACCACCGTGCTCTAAAAGATATAAGTGAAGCACTAGAGCAAAATTATAAAGCTCAAAAGATATAAGTGAAGCACAAGAGTATTCTAACAATTTCCAATTCATGTATGGCTATCTCAAAAGGTGTGTACAGAAAGGATGATTGTGGTAAACTAAAAAGCAAAATAATACAAGACGCTCCAAGCAAAACACATATCATGTGGTGAATAAAAATATAGCTCCAAGTAAAGTTACCGATGGAAGTGGACGAAAGAGGGGATGCCTTCCGGGGCATCCCCAAGCTTTGACTTTTTGGTGTACTTGGATTATCTTGGGGGTGCCATGGGCATCCCCAAGCTTAGGCTCTTGCCACTCCTTGTTCCATAATCCATCAAAAGAATTTCACCCAAAACTTGAAAACTTCACAACACAAAACTCAACAGAAATCTCGTGAGCTCCGTTAGCAAAAGAAAACAAAAGACCACTTCAAGGTATTGTAATGAACTCATTCTTTATTTGTATTGGTGTTAAACCTACTGTATTCCAACTTCTCTATGGATTATAAACTATTTTATTAGCCATAGATTCATCAAAATAAGCAAACAACACACGCAAAACAGAATCTGTCAAAAACAGAACAGTCTGTAGTAATCTGTAACTAACGCAAACTTCTGGAACTCCAAAAAATCAGCCAAAATAGGACGACCTAGGAAATTTGTTTATTGATCAGAAGAAATTGGAATCACTATTTTATCACGTTCTGGTAATTTTTAACAATTGTTTTCGTGAACAGAAAGTTTCTGGAAATTACAGCAAGATCAAATAACTATCATCAAAGAAGATCCTATAGGTTTAACTTGGCACAAACACTAATTAAAAGATAAAAACACATCTAAACAGAAGGTAGATGATAAATTTATTACTAAACAGAAACAAAAACAAAAAACACAAAGAAAATTGGGTTGCCTCCCAACAAGCGCTATCGTTTAACGCCCCTAGCTAGGCATAAAAGAGAAGATAGATCTAGGTGGTGCCATCTTTGATCTTCAGTTTTTTAGCGGAGTCATGCTCGAATCCAGGGGGTTCTTTACGTTTCTCCTCATACTCGGAAATTTTTAGATCCAAAGAATCCAACCGCTTATTGCAAAGAGTGATCAACATATTCATACGGTGAATATTTCCGCTAACATTTTTAAGAGGTTCAAGAGATTTTTGCAAGATTTTTGTTACTTCGCAAATCTTTTCAAACACTTGTGTTTCTTCTTGGGTAGGATTTGATCCTCCCTTTTGAGGTGGTGTTCCCACTACTCCCTCTATAATCTCATGTGCAATACTAGGATCAATTTCAATAAAATTCCCTTTGGCAATGCAATCCAGGAGTTGTCTATGGGACATGTTTAGCCCAACATAAAAATTGCGAAGTAAAATTCTGAAATTCACATCTAAAGTGCAATTACGATAAAACCCCATCATCCTATACCAAGCATCTTTTAAGTTTTCTCCTTGCCTTTGCTTGAAGTGAAGAACTTCAAACTCGGGAGACATAGGAACGGATAAAGGACTAGCCATGACGACAAGATAAACGATCTAACACACGAGCAAAAAGGCAAAACAGAAAGAGAGAGAGGAGATTGGGAAAGAGAGGGCCAAAAAACGGCAAGGGTGAAGTGGGGGAGAGGAAAACGAGAGGCAAATGGCAAATAATGTAATGCGAGAGATGAGGGATTGTGATGGGTACTTGGTATGTTGACTTTTGCGTAGACTCCCCGGCAACGGCGCCAGAAATCCTTCTTGCTACGTCTTGAGCTTGCGTTGGTTTTCCCCGAAGAGGAAGGGATGATGCAGCAGAGTAGCGTAAGTATTTCCCTCAGTTTTTGAGAACCAAGGTATCAATCCAGTAGGAGGCCACGCGCAAGTCCCTCGTACCTACACAAGCAAATAACTCGTCACAACCAACGCGAATAGGGGTTGTCAATCCCTTCACGGCCACTTATGAGAGCGAGATCTGATAGAGATAATAGATAATATATTTTTGGTATTTTTGGTATAAAGATGCAAAGTAAAAATAAAAGCAAAGTAAAAAGCAAAGCAATAATAAAGCGTAGGAAGATTAATATGATGAAAATAGACCCGGGGGCCATAGGTTTCACTAGTGGCTTCTCTCAAGAGCATAAGTATTTTACGGCGGGTGAACAAATTACTGTTGAGCAATTGACAGAATTGAGCATAGTTATGAGGATATCTAGGTATGATCATGTATATAGGCATCACGTCCGAGACAAGTAGACCGACTCCTGCCTGCATCTACTACTATTACTCCACTCATCGACCGCTATCCAGCATGCATCTAGAGTATTAAGTTAATGAAAATAGTGTAACGCCTTAAGCAAGATGACATGATGTAGAGGAATAAATTCATGCAATATGATAAATACCCCATCTTGTTATCCTCGATGGCAACAATACAATACGTGCCTTGCAACCCTTTCTGTCACTGGGTAAGGACACCGCAACATTGAACCCAAAGCTAAACACTTCTCCCATTGCAAGAACTACCAATCTAGTTGGCCAAACAAAACTGATAATTCGAAGAGACTTGCAAAGATAACTCAATCATACGTAAAAGAATTCAGAGAAGATTCAAATATTGTTCATAGATAAACTTGATCATAAACCCACAATTCATCGATCTCAACAAACACACCGCAAAAAGAAGATTACATCGAATAGATCTCCACGAGAGAGGGGGAGAACAATGTATTGAGATCCAAAAAGAGAGAAGAAGCCATCTAGCTACTAGCTATGGACCCGAAGGTCTGAAGTAAACTACTCACACTTCATCGGAGGGGCAATGGTGATGATGTAGAAGCCCTCCGTGGTGGAATCCCCTTCCGGCGGAGCTCTAGAACAGGCCCCAAGATGGGATCTCATGGATACAGAAAGTTGCGGTGGTGGAATTAGGTTTTTGGCTCCGTATCTGATCTGACAGAGGTACGTGGGTATATATAGGAGGAAGAAGTACGTCGGTGGAGCAACAGGGGGCCCACGAGGTAGGGGGCGCGCCTGGGGGGGAGGGCGCCCCCCACCCTCGTGACCGCCTCTGTTGTTCCTTGGACGAGGGTCCAAGTCTCCTGGATTACATTCGGTGAGAAAATCACGTTTCCGAAGGTTTTATTCCGTTTGGACTCCGTTTGATATTCCGTTTCTTCGAAACACTGAAATAGGCAAAAAAAACAGCAATTCTGGGATGGGCCTTCGGTTAATAGGTTAGTCCCAAAAATAATATAAAAGTGGAAAATAAAGCCCAATATAGTCCAAAACAGTAGATAATATAGCATGGAGCAATCAAAAATTATAGATACGTTGGAGACGTATCACTCTCTGAGCCTTTAAATAAAGTACTTGAGTTGTAGAGTCATGTTGTGATGCCATGTTGTATTTGCACATGTCGAGCATATTGTGTGTATGATTGAAATGCTTGGTATGTGTTGGATCTGACTATCTAGTTGTTTATCCTTGGTAGCCTCTCTTACCGGGAAATGTCTCCTAGTGCTTCTACTGAGCCCTGGTAGCTTGCTACTGCTCCGGAACACTTAGGCTGATCGGCATGTGTCCTTCTTCGTTCCTGTGTCTGTCCCTTCGGGGAAATGTCACGCGATGACTACCCGAGTCCTGTTAGCCTGCTACCGCCCGGTTTACCGGAGTCCTGCTAGCCCAGTCCTACAGCCCGGATTCACTCGCTGACCGACACGTTCATTGCTGGGTCATCTATGCCTGTCCCTGTAAGTTAGTGCCACTTTGGGTTCACGACTAGCCATGTCAGCCCGGGCTGCTTGTCATATGGATGCTAGCGATACTATCATATATGTGTGCCAAAAGGCGCAAACGGTCCCTGGCAAGGTAAGGCGACACCCGTGGGAATACCGTGCGTGAGGCCGCAAAGTGATATGAGGTGTTACATGCTAGATCAATGTGGCATTGAGTCGGGGTCCTGACAGCGTTGGCATCAGAGGCAGACTGCCTGTAGGTTCTCCAAGCCAAACTAGTCGATGTTGAGTCTAGAAATGCTTTAGTTATATGTAGGGGAATTGATTGTGGGATGGAACGTAAGGTTCTTTTTACTCCTTTACCTCATGGTTCTGATCTGAGTTAGTCCATTCTTTCCACCGGGGGTTAAGGACTAGGATCTCTTCTCTCTATCAGGTTCACGTGTTACTAATCAGTAGTACCTTATAGGATTGATGGATACAAGCCTAGTTCAGTTCTACTACCCCATTATGTTGCTAAGATGGACCTAGAACCTTGATTTGATGTTGTTGAGTGTCTATGCAATCCTTTGCAAAGTGTCTCAAAATCTTTTTTGAGCATTTACAGCCGTTGTGCTGTCCAATTTCTGCTAGAAATTCTAATGCTTTTGCATTACATCGTGTTTCAGATGGCCTCCCGCACCCAGAATCAAGCTGTTTGTCTGACTCGGTGCCTCGATGTACCTGGCCACACCGCCATGTTGGTCCGTGTAATGATCGAGGCTGGTTACCGATGGTATCCCGAGTATACCGTTGAGGAGCAGTATAGAGATTTCAATCAAAGCCAATACCTCTGCACAGTCAGGATATTCCCTTCCTATCCTGGATCCACTGAACCCCTCCATTGCTCTTATGGACTTGGGGTTACCATCGAGATGTCCGTGCAGGATGCTGCTTATTCGATGATGACTATTATGCGGGCTAGAACTGCCTTGCTTCGGAACACTGACTTCTGCTATATGCCAGCGTCACTCCGTGGGGCAGAAGGTTACTTCACAGCTATTTATACCGACTCTTCTCATGAGGATTCACTACTCCGCACTACCGCACAGATTCTTGAGGATAAGGACCGTGAAAATCGTGCCTTGCGATTGGAGCTTTTCAACTCCCGGTCTGATCACTGGGCCACTTTGACCCGGTTTGCACCTGCTGTGGAGGCTAGGTATATGGATATGCGGGATCTGTACCCCGTGCGGTCTAGTCTGTCGGATCGTATGGATTGGCGTGATGTAGGGGGCATCACTCCTCCCCGTGGACCTCGTCTGCCGCCGTTTGTTGGACCCAGGCCACATTCGTGTCCCTATGGACCGCAGGCTCCACAGGATCGACTGTTTCCAGATGATCACGTCCAGCTTCCAGGACATGGGGGTAATCTCTATGAAGATTACTACGGAGATGTCTGAGCTGATGGTAGCACCACTAGTATTGTAACAGTTATATCATCCACCGTCCTGCGTGACTCGTGGGATATGACTTAGTGTGTACCACATTCCGGAGGTGTAGAAAAATAATGTATAGGAGCTTGGGATGCCTCCGATGAGATGTAATCTTCCTTTCACCACAGTTGTACTCAATTTGGTCTTGTACTAAACCTTGTATGGTGTGTATGACGTTGGAATAAATGTAGCAGTTTCTGTATTTACCATGTCATACGGATGAACATCTTGCATTCCGAGTTATCCCTTACATTCTGCATTTCTATGTCAGAATCTTATCATTCTGGACTAAACCATCGTCTTGTTTTCCTAGGATGGTCAACACCCGCAACAACCCTGCTCCCCCAGAGCAGGCTGAAGGTAGTGGAGCTAGAGATGCGAACGTGCCTCATCCTCCATCTCTAGATGAGGTCATGCTGGAGGCCGAGAGGAACAAACGGGAGACCAACCGTTTGCTGGAACGCATCGAACAGAACACAACTCTGCACCAGAGGAATAACTTGGTGTCGCTCAGTGACTTCATCAAGTTACATCCACCCACCTTCCATCACTCCGTCGAGCCCCTCGACGCCGATGATTGGCTTCGCAGCATTACCCATAAGCTATGTTCTGCACTCGTAGCTGAGGCTGATAAGGTCACGTTTGCTGCCTATCATCTTGAAGGCCCCGCCAGTCTCTGGTGGGAGAACTATGAGACCATGCGCCCAGCTGGTCAGGTCACTACTTGGGCAGAATTCAGTGAGGCTTTCCGTGAACATCACATTCCGGAGGGTCTTATGGATTGCAAGCGTGCGGAGTTCTGCAGTTTCACCCAAGGTAGACTCTCTGTGGATGCATACAGCAGGGAGTTCGGTAACCTAGCACGTTATGCAACTGAGGAAGTTTCCACCGATGCCAAGAAGCAGGCAAGGTTCCGCAAGGGACTTAGCCCCGAGCTTCGCCGTGATCTCCGTCTGCACGAGTGCACTTCCTTCCAGAAGCTCGTGAACAAGGCCATCAGTGCTGAGACAGGTCAGACTGATTTCGAAGCAACACGCAAGCATGGCCGTGACACTGGTTCCTCATCCGGTTTTGGCCCTCAGAAGCGCCGGGTGTGGGTGCCTAACACCGCCCTGCCACCCAGGTTCACATCGAGGCCATCCTATCAGGCGCCTTGCCTAGCTCAGCAGTATGCACCAACTAAGTCCTATGGTGGATCAACCAACAATGCACCTCCACACACCAGCTCTGTGACGTGCTTCAAGTGTGGGGAACCAGGCCACTACATGCGAGAGTGTCCCCAGACCAACCCCAACCAGTCCGGAAAGGCTGTTGGCCATGGCAAGCCAACAGGGAAGGTGTTCTACGCCAAGCCGGACACCACTGCACGTGGCCATGTGAACTATGTCTCAGCTGAAGAGGCTCAGGAGGATCCTAATGCCGTTCTCGGTACGCTCCTTGTTAATTGCCATTCGACATCTGTTCTTTTCGATACTGGAGCATCTCATTCATTCATATCTGAAAACTATGCTCGTTTGCATAACACCGCATTTTGTGATATGCCCACCTCCATGGTAATTCAAACCCCGGGATCCAAATGGCAAACTTCTAGAGTGAGCCATGGAAATGAAATTCAGGTCGACAGACTTGTTTTCCTTGTGTCTTTGATAGCTCTCAAATCTTCGGATATTAATATCATCTTGGGTATGGACTGGATGTCAGCCCATCATGCTAAGATTGATTGTTTCTCTAGGACGATTCAACTTACACACCCAACGGGAAAGATAGTCAATGTCTTGACCCGAGTAGCTAAGCGACAACTATATTCTCTTAATGCCAGTCCTTTGCCAGACCTCGAAGATGTTCCGGTAGTCCATGACTTTCCGGATGTCTTCCCAGAAGAATCGCCAGGTGTTCCACCTGACCGAGATGTCGAGTTCGTGATAGATCTTATTCCAGGAACTGTCCCAATCTCTAGGAGACCCTATAAGATGGCACCACTAGAACTAGCCGAGCTTAAGAAACAACTCGATGAGTCCTTGAAAAAGGGTTTCATCCGTCCTAGTTCATCTCCTTGGGCTTGTCCTGTCCTCTTCGTCAAGAAGAAGGATGGTACGGATCGGATGGTTGTATATTATCGACCCGTTAACCTGGTCACCATAAAGAACAAGTATCCGCTCCCCAGGATCAACGACCTGTATGATCAGCTCACTGGATCCTCAGTCTTCTCTAAGATGGATTTGAGGTTGGGCTACCATCAAATCAAAATCAAGAATGGGGACATTCCCAAACGGCCTTTGTTACTTGTTATGGCCAATACGAGTACACCGTCATGTCCTTCGGTTTAACCAACGCCCCAGCCACTTTCTCTCGGTTAATGAACTCAATCTTCATGGAGTACTTGGATAAATTCGTCGTGGTTTACCTCGATGATATACTCATCTACTCCAAGAATGAGGAAGAACATGCCGAGCATCTAAGGCTAGCGTTGATGAAACTTCGAGAGCATCGCCTTTATGCCAAATTTTCTAAATGTGAATTTTGGTTGCCATAAGTGACCTATCTAGGCCATGTAATCTCTGGTAAGGGTCTGTCAATCCCGAGCGAGTTCAAGCCGTTCTTAATTGGGCTCCACCTGAATCGGTCAAGCAAGTTCGGAGTTTCCTTGGCTTAGCGAGTTAGTGTCGCCGCTTTGTCGAGAACTTCTCCAAGGTTGCTAAACCTCTAACTGAACTCCTTAAGAAAGATAAAAAATTCGAGTGGACCGCATAGTGCGAGCACAGTTTTCAGGAACTGAAAAGACGCCTGACATTTGCTCCCGTACTGGTACCACCAGATTTCTCCAAGGACTTTGTTATCTATTGCGACGCCTCGCGACAAGGACTAGGTTGCATTCTCATGCAAGATCGTCATGTAATTGCTTATGCTTCACGACAATTGCACCCACATGAGGAAAATTATCCTACACATGATCTAGAGCTTGCAGCTGTAGTCCATGCACTCAAAACCTGGCGACATTACCTCCTCGGTAATCGTTGCGAAATCTTCACCGATCACCAAAGTCTGAAGTATATATTCACCCAACCGGATTTGAATCTCAGGCAAAGACGTTGGGTCGAGTTGATCACAGATTTCGACTTAGGGATAACTTACACCCCAGGAAAGGCCAATGTCATGGCTGATGCACTAAGTCGTAAATCTTATTGTAACAATCTGATGTTACAACAAAGTCAACTGCTTCTCCATGAGGAATTTCGGAAGCTTAACCTTCACATCGTTCCTCAAGGATTCCTTTCTCCCTTGGTGGCGAAACCTACCCTTACGGATCAGATCAGCAAAGCTCAGAAGGTAGATCTGGGGATTTCCCGTATCAAAAGAAACATCAAGAAAGGAGTTGCGGATTGTTTCTCTATTGATGATCAAGGAGTCGTATACTTTGGGAACCGCCTAGTGGTTCCCAAGGTGCGAAACCTGAGGCGATTGATCCTTAAGGAAGCTCATGAATCCCCTCTCACCATTCATCTCGGAAATACTAAGATGTATCAGGACCTACGCTAGAGGTTCTGGTGGACTAGGATGAAGAGAGAAATTGCTCAGTATATTGCTAACTGCGACGTCTGTCGTCGCGTAAAAGCAGAGCATCAACAGCCTGCTGGCACCCTTCAACCCTTAGCTATTCCTGAATGGAAATGGGATAAAATTGGTATGGATTTCATCACCGGTTTTCCCAGGACCAAGAGAGGGAATAATGCTATCTTTGCCGTTATCGATCGTCTTTCCAAAGTGTCCCATCTCTTGCCTGTTCGTGAGAGTATAACCGCTAGTTAGCTAGAAGACTTGTATATCTCCCGGATAGTGTCTCTCCATGGTGTTCCATTGGAAATCAACTCAGATCGAGGAAGCCTCTTCACCTCTTGATTTTGGGAAAGTTTCCAAAATGCTATGGGAACCCGTCTTTCCTTTAGCACCGCCTTTCACCCTCAATCAAGTGGTCAAGTAGAACGCGTCAACCAGATTCTAGAAGATATGCTTCGAGCTTCTGTTATCTCATTCGGAATGGATTGGGAGAAATGCCTTCCATTTGCCGAATTTGCTTATAACAACAGCTATCAATCTAGCCTGGGTAAGGCCCCTTTTGAAGTTCTCTATGGGCGAAGGTGTCGAACGCCTCTTAACTGGTCAGAAACCGGGGAAAGACAATTCTTTGGCCCGGATATGATCCAGGAAGCAGAAGAGCAAGTTCGCGTCATTCGTGAAAAGTTGAAAACAGCCCAATCTCGTCAAAAGAGCCAATATGACCAAAAACATAAGGCTATGACTTTTAAGGTTGACGAGAAGGCTTACCTTCGGGTTACTCCTCTGAAGGGAACCCATCGCTTCGGTATCAAAGGCAAATTGGCTCCTCGCTACATTGGACCCTTTGACATTCTTTCCAAACAAGGAGAAGTTGCCTACCAATTGGAACTACCTCCGCATCTCTCTAGTTCGCAACTCAGGCGTTGCTTCTCGGATCCTATCCGAGGAGTGGACCACGAAAACGCTTGATCTTCAAGATAATCTCACGTATCGCGAATACCCCGTTCGTATCCTCGAGCAAGCCGAGCATACCAATTGACGTCATAATATCAAGTTTCTCAAGGTTCAATGGTCGCACCATTCTGAGAAAGAAGCAACTTGGGAAAGGGAGGATCGTCTTCGACTCGAGTATCCTGCCTTCTTTTCGGAGGATCCTAAATCTCGGGACGAGATTTTTCTGAGTGGGGGTGAGTTGTCACACCCTAGCTAGTTCATGCATTAGGGTGTTGCATCATGTTTATCTTTCATCAGAAACTGGAAATGGGGATGACAGAACCCCCAGCCCCCCTGAAACCAACTAGGGTTTACTAAAAATAATTTCAATGAACCTGAAATGCCCTTCTAAAATGTCCATCATTTTTGTCTTGGGTTAGAACCTCTGCCAAAATTGGTTCACATTTTTCTAGGACACATAAGGTCACTAGATTAAATCATTAGCTATTTGAGTTTGGGCATTTAAATAATATAAAATATTTTAAATGCTCAAATAATTCTGGAAATAAGTGAGGGCTGTTAGGAATAATCCCAACAGAGCCCACAATTATTTTCAGGATTTATGGAAACATTTTAGTATTTTTAATAAAGCCCAACAGTTACAGAAAATTAGAAAAACAATTAAAATGAAAAAGAGAGAGAGAGAGAGAGAGAGAGAGAGAGAGAGAGAGAGAGAGAGAGAAAGGCCAGTGGCCACTTACCTGCACTGGGCCGGCCCACCTTGCCCGTGCTAGTCACCACCCACCTGTGCCATTAGGCAGAGGAGGGACACCGCGACGCCGCCGAGCTCGCCACGCCACCTCCCTGCCTGCCTGCGTTGCCAGCGCCAGCGCGACGCCTCGAAGGGCCTCCTCGGCGCCGCCCCGAGCCCCTGGACATCTCATTATCCCCCCTGTCCTCTCTCTCGCCCTCTCCCGCCATGGCCAAAGCAGCCGCCGCCGCACCGCCGTCGTAGCCACGCCCACCGTCGTCCTCGCCCCGCTCCACCATGTCCACGAGCCCCGCCGTCGTCCGCTCCGTCGAGCTAGCCGAGCCCCGAGCGCTCGCACGCTCTGCAGCAACTCCACCGACCTCGTCTTCACCGCCCGTCGCCGGAGATCCCTTTCGCCATCACCGCTGCAGCAGCTCGTCCCCGACCTCTCCGTCTGCTCCGCCGTGACCACCGTGAGCCTAGTCACCTCCCCATCCTCTCCGTTCCCGCTCTCGAGCACCATAGCGACCGCATGAAGCTCACCCGCATGCGCCGCTGCCAAGCTCGTCGCCGACATGACTCCGGCCATGCAACGGCCACACCACCCTGCCCGTTAGCCTTACCGCACCACCAGGAGGCCGCAGGACTACTCCACGCTCCTCGCCGTGCCTCCTAGCGACGAGCCCGAGCTCGCCCGAGCTCCGGCAGCCGCCAAGGTCATCGCTGGCGCCGTTTTCGGTGACCCCGAGCCCAACCACCGCCACCACTGGACACGACTCGTCCCTAGCTACACGTATATGCCCTCCGCCGCCCTTTTGGTTGCTGGAGCACGAATCCCGCACTACACCGCCGCGTTTGGCCTCGCCGGCGGCTAAACGCCGACGAGTTTGACCCCGCTGACCGTGTTTGACCCCGGGTGGACCCAGTTTGACCCCCTAGGTCAATGACAGGTGGGGCCCACCCTGCTAATTAACCTAGGATTAGTACTAACCAAGAATTAGTTAGTCTAATGACACTGAAACGCGGGACCCACTGGTCGGGTTTGACCTGGACCGTCCCCGTTGACTGCCGACGTCACCGTGACGCAATGCTGACGCAATAACTCAATTACTGGATTTATTCTTATACAGGAAATTCCAGAAAATGCTACAAACTTCAAAAAATCATAGAAATTAATCTGTAGCTCCAAATGCAAAGTGTTATAAATAAAAAATTATCAGAAAAAATCCAATCTATCCATCTGTACTGGTTTCATGCATGTTTAAGCAAGTTAACCTGCTGTTTAGTGCAGAACATGATAAAGAACTATTAAGGGCCTTATATGAGCTTGGAACTTGAATCTTTGATTCAAAATGGTTCAAACCCATCTGGTCTTAGTTGCATTAGCCCAATACACTCATTTTGCCATGTCTCATGCATGCATCATATTGTTGCACATTGTTTGGTGATGATTGTATATCGGTGCTCTTAGCGGCAGGTTCTGCCCCGGAAGAGTATCGCGAGTATCCAAACGAGGAGCAATACCAGTCCATGGACCCGCAAGGCAAGCAACCAACCACTTGATCATATCGATACAATCCCATGTTCTCGCCTCTGCTCTCTTTTACTGCATTAAGACAACGCGTTTCAAACTGCTGTGTGCTACGGTAGTTGAACCCATTTCCTCTGCATGACCTGTCATTGCCACAGTAACTAGATGAAACCCACTAGCATGTGTAGGAGTTGATTGAGCCATGTGTATGTGTTTTCCTACCTTGCTATGCCTGCTATGCTTAGAGTCGTGTCAGGTCTGGTTCATCTGGGTGATGGGCTAGAGTGAAATGATCATGTCGGTAATGAGAGTGATGTGTTGAACACGATTTGGTAAAGGTATCGATGAGAGGCCATGTAGGAGTACATGGTGGGTTGTTTCATTGAAACCGTCCTTAAGCACCGAGATCTGTATGTATGATTTAAGAAACAGCTACTACCATGCATTGGGCCCGAAACGAATGGACCCTCTCGGCTTCTTAATCACCCTAGTCCTCTGTCCAGGAGTTGCAAGTAGTTTCAGGTGTTTGTAGCTTACTGGAGGCCATGGCCAGTGCTGACCCGCGGGGTGGGCTGTGATGCGGTAGGTACGTGGCACGGTGTACCGGATGCCCGTTTGGTATCTCGGGAACCCTGCACACATCATTCGGGGCCGTATGTGGAAACCTCGGCCGGACTTCCTGCGGATGGAACCTGGATAGGCGATAAACCTGGACTAGAGACTTAGGTGTTTAGGTAGGCTGTGGCCGACACCCACGTTGGGCTTCCGCTTGAAGGTTGCCGAGTACATGTCGTGTAAACGGCGATAAGTGGTGAAAGCGTGTATGAAGAAGTACACCCCTGTAGGGTTAACATCATCTATTCGAATAGCCGCGTCCGCGGTAAAGGACTACTTGGTTGCCTATACAGTTCATAGACAAGTAAGTGGATACTACTAAAAGCCTCAAGATAAGCGTGAGTGCCGAGGATGGCTCTTCCGTAGGATGACGGAGGTGGATCCTCGGTAGTGTATTGAAGTGGTGTGTAGTGGACTCGTGTGCGCAAAACAATTTCAAGTTGGAGTCTCGTAAGATAGCTTTGCCAAGAGTCAAAGCTAGCTTGCTGCAATAACCCCACCATCCCTTCTTGATAATGTGCATGTATGTAGGATCTGATGTAAGTCTTGCTGAGTACCTTTGTACTCATGTTGCTTAATTTACATTTTACAGAAGACGTTGCAACCCCTTCTGATGGGTTCTTCATAGACGTCGATGTCGACGAGTAGGCTGAAGCCCAGGTGGTGATCCTGAGCTCACGATGGACCGTGTAGTATAGTCAGGCTTTCCCAAGCCTCTTTTATTTTCCTAGTTGTCTGTACTCAGACAAGTTACTTCTGCTGTTGGCTTGTATGTTTGTATGACTTGAATGCTGGGTCGTGTGACCCGTACTTGTGTGTATGATATGTATGGCTCTCTGAGCCTTTAAATAAAGTACTTGAGTTGTAGAGTCATGTTGTGATGCCATGTTGTATTTGCACATATCGATCATATTGTGTGTATGATTGAAATGCTTGGTATGTGTGGGATCTGACTATCTAGTTGTTTATCCTTGGTAGCCTCTCTTACCGGGAAATGTCTCCTAGTGCTTCCACTGAGCCCTGGTAGCTTGCTACTGCTCCGGAACACTTAGGCTGGCCGGCATGTGTCCTTCTTCGTTCCTGTGTCTGTCCCTTCGGGAAAATGTCACGCGATGACTACCAGAGTCCTGTTAGCCTGCTACAGCCCGGTTTACCGGAGTCCTGCTAGCCCAGTGCTACAGCCCGGATTCACTCGCTGATGACCGACACGTTCGTTGCTGGGTCATGTATGCCTGTCCCTGTAAGTTAGTGCCACTTTGGGTTCACGACTAGCCATGTCAGCCCGGGCTCCTTGTCATATGGATGCTAGCAACACTATCATATACGTGTGCCAAAAGGCGCAAACGGTCCCAGGAAAGGTAAGGCGACACCCGTGGGAATACCGTGCGTGAGGCCGCAAAGTGATATGAGGTGTTACATGCTAGATCGATGTGGCATTGAGTCGGGGTCCTGACAACAATGTTACTATCCTTTTCCACACTCGTGCTTCAAAGTTGCACCATGTTCTTCATATAGAGAGTCTCTTATGTTGTCACTTTCATATACTAGTGGGAATTTTTCATTATAGAACTTGGCTTGTATATTCCAACGATGGGCTTCCTCAAAATGCCCTAGGTCTTCGTGAGCAAGCAAGTTGGATGCACGCCCACTTAGTTTCTTTTGTTGAGCTTTCATACATTTATAGCTCTAGTGCATCCGTTGCATGTCAATCCCTACTCCTCATGTTGACATCAATTGATGGGCATCTCCATAGCCCATTGATTAGCCTCGTCAATGTGAGACTTCTTCTTTTTTTGTCTTCTCCACACAACCTCCATCATCATATTCTATTCCACCCATAGTGCTATATTCATGGCTCACGCTCATGTATTGCGTGAGAGTTGAAAAAAGCTGAAGCGCGTTAAAAAGTATGAACCAATTGCTTGGCTGAAACCGGGGTTGTGCATGATGGGAGTATTTTGTGTGATAAAAATGAAGCATAGCCTAACTATATGATTTTGTAGGGATGAACTTTCTTTAGCCATGTTATTTTGAGAAGACATGATTGCTTTGTTAGTATGCTTGAAGTATTACTATTTCTTATGTCAATATGAACTTTTATTTTGAATCTTATGGATCTGAACATTCATGCCACAATAAAGAGAATTACATTGAGAATTATGTTAGGTAGCATTCCACATCAAAAATTCTGTCTTTATCATTTACCTACTCGAGGACGAGCAGGAATAAAGCTTGGGGATGCTTGATACGTCTCCAACGTATCTATAATTTTTGATTGTTCCATGCTATTATATTATCCATCTAGGATGTTTTATATGCAATTATATACACTTTTATATCATTTTTGGGACTAACCTATTAACTTAGAGCCCAGTGCCAGTTTCTGTTTTTTCCTTGTTTTTGAGTTTTACAGAAAAGGAATACCAAACGGAGTCCAATTGACGTGCCAATTTTTGACGAATTTTTATGGACCAAAAGAAGCCCCAGGAGTGCAAGAGTTGGGCCAGAAGAGTCCCGGGCTGCCCACGAGGGAGGAGGGCGCGCCCCCTGCCTCGTGGACAGCCCGGAGACCCCCTGACGTGAAACCTACGCCAAAAATTCCTATAAATACTAAAACCTCCAGAAAAGAACCTAGATCGGGAGTTCCGCCGCCGCAAGCCTCTATAGCCACCAAAAACCAATCGGGACCCTATTCCGGCACCCTGCCGGAGGGGGGATCCCTCACCGGTGGCCATCTTCATCATCCCGGCGATCTCCATGACGAGGAGGGAGTAGTTCACCCTAGGGGCTGATGGTATGTACCAATAGCTATGTGTTTGATCTCTCTCTCTCTCTCTCTCTCTCGTGTTCTTGATTTGGCACGATCTTGATGTATCGCGAGCTTTGCTATTATAGTTGGATCTTATGATGTTTCTCCCCCTCTACTCTCTTGTAATGGATTGATTTTTCCCTTTGAAGTTATCTTATCGGATTAAGTCTTTAAGGATTTGAGAACACTTGATGTATGGCTTGTCGTGCTTACCTGTGGTGACAATGGGATATTCACGTGATCTACTTGATGTATGTTTTGGTGATCAACTTGCGGGTTCAATGAACTTATGCATAGGGGTTGGCACACATTTTTGTCTTGACTCTCCGGCAGAAACTTTGGGGCACTCTTTGAAGTACTTTGTGTTGGTTGAATAGATGAATCTGAGATTGTGTGATGCATATCGTATAATAATGCCCACGGATACTTGGGGTGACATTGGAGTATCTAGGTGACATTAGGGTTTTGGTTGATTTGTGTCTTAAGGTGTTGTTCTAGTATGAACTCTATGATAGATCGAACGGAAAGAATAGCTTGGTGCTATTTTACTACGGGCTCTTGAATAGATCGATCAGAAAGGACAACTTTGAGGTGGTTTCGTACCCTACAATAATCTCTTCGTTTGTTCTCCGCTATTAGTGACTTTGGAGTGACTCTTTGTTGCATGTTGAGGGATAGTTATATGATCCAATTATGTTATTATTGTTGAGAGAACTTGCACTAGTGAAAGTATGAACCCTAGTCCTTGTTTCCTAGCACTGCAATACCGTTTACGCTCACTTTTATCATTACTTACCTTGCTCTTTTTATAATTTCAGATTACAAATACCTTTATCTACCATCCATATTGCACTTGTATCACCATCTCTTCGCCGAACTAGTGCACCTATACAATTTACCATTGTATTGGGTGTGTTGGGGACACAAGAGACTCTTTATTATTTGGTTGCAGGGTTGTTTGAGAGAGACCATCTTCAGCCTACGCCTCCCACGGATTGATAAACCTTAGGTCATCCACTTGAGGGAAATTTGCTACTGTCCTACAAACCTCTGCACTTGGAGGCCCAACAATGTCTACAAGAAGAAGGTTGTGTAGTAGACATCAGGTAACGGCGCCAGAAATTGGCACGGAGACGGGAGAAAGTTGTAATAGATTGGATAAATAGATCTCAAATAAAATAAAGTGCATCAAAGTATTTTTGTATTTTTGGTTTAACAGATCTGAAAATAAAAGCAAATAAAAATAGATCGCGAAGGCAAATATATTAAAGAAGGGACCCGGGGGCCATAGGTTTCACTAGCGGCTTCTCTCGAGAAAAAGAGCAAATGGTGGGAAAACAATTACTGTTGGGCAATTGATAGAACTTCAAATACTCATGACGATATCCATGCAATGATCATTATATATGCATCACGTCCAAGATTAGTAGACCGACTCCTGCCTGCATCTACTACTATTACTCCACACATCGACCGCTATCCAGCATGCATCTAGTGTATTAAGTTCATGGAAAAACGGAGTAATGCAATAAGAACGATGACATGATGTAGACAAGATCTATTTATGTAGAAATAGACCCCATCTTGTTATCCTTAATAGCAACGATACATACGTTTCGTTTCCCCTTCTGTCACTGGGATCAAGCACCGTAAGATCAAACCCATCACAAAGCACCTCTTCCCATTGCAAGATAAATAGATCAAGTTGGCCAAATAAAACCCAAATATCGAAGAAGAAATATGAGGCTATAATCAATCATGCATATAAGAGATCAAAAGAAGACTCAAATAACTTTCATGGATAAAAACATAGATCTGATCATAAACTCAAAGTTCATCAGACACCAACAAACACACCGCAAAAGACATACATCATATGGATCTCCAAGGAGTAAATTGCATAAAACCACCACTTTGAAGGCTAGGTTTGCGAAAAACACTAGGATACATTTTCGCTGCTGAAAACACCACATCTCGCATAATGGTCTTGCAAAAACCACTGTTCGACGGATCTGGCTCGTTTAAGTGCATTTATGACAGATGGGTCCCACTTTTCACTGACGTCGCATAACGTTTTACCAAAAAGATGCTAGATGGGTAAAAAGCAAAAAAACCCTCAACAATTTCCCCCTGTGCTGCCCAGGGCCTTCCCCTGTCCGGCGACCACAATCAGCCGCCACCGCACTCCCGCCCTTGCCTGGCCGGCCATGCGCGCCCCTCCCGGCCTGCCGTGCGCGCCCCTGCCCACCCGGCCGCCCTGCGTCGCCGCGCTCACCTCCTGTCCGGCCGGCCGCGCGCCCGCCTCTGCCTGGCCGCGCGCGCCCCTGCGCCGCTGCGCTCACCTCCTGCTCGGTCGCCCGCGCTCCTGGCCGGCCGCACGCCCGCCTCTGCTAGCCCGCGCCCGCTGCCATGCTAGCCGCGCCACCGCCGCCCTGCTCCGCCCGCGCCCGTTGCCATGCTAGCCGCGCCACCGCTGCCCTGCTCCGCCCGCGCATCCCGCACTGCTTCCCCCATCTCCTAGAAGGGGGGTGCTGGAGCTCCGTCGCTGCAGCTTGCTCCGGTGGGCGCCCCGGCTTCCGCCCAATTGCGCCCGTGCGCGGCGACCACTGCACTCGCTCCCGTGCACCTTCTATTGCTCAAGTGCGCGCACCTGTACCTCCCTGCTCACGCTTGTGTTCGGCCGCCGCCGCCGCTGCTCACGCATGTGTACCTGTGCGGCACAGCCTGTTCGGAAGGGGGTTGAAGGGCTAGGTGGGCGGCTGCATGCCCTCGCCGGCGAGGGAAAGAGAGCAGAGGGATGAAGGAGACCGGAAGAAGGGGAGGGAGCTGATTGCTTTTTTCTATTTGATTTAGGGGTGTCTATGCAAAATATATGGACTACTTTGTAAATTTAGACTAAAATTGATCTAGCATGAAATGTTACGCCATGTAGGCAAAAAAGGGGCCCATCTATCATAATCTCACTTAACCGAGACAGATCCGCCGATCAGTGGTTTTTGCAAGACCATTACGCGAGATGTGGTGTTTTTTGCAGCGAAAATGTATCCTAGTGTTTTTCGCAAACCTAGCCCTCAAAGTGGTGGTTTTATGCAATTTACTAATCTCCAAGAGACCATTGTATTGAGAATCAAGAGATAGAGAGAGAGGAAGCCACCTAGCTAATAACTACGGACCCGTAGGTCTACAATGAACTACTCACGCATCATCGGAGAAGCACCAATGGGCATGATGAACCCCTTCGTGATGGTGTCTAGATTGGATATGTTGTTTCTGGAACTTGTGGCAGCTGGAATTGATTTTCGTCGAATCCCCTAGGGTTTCTGGCATATTGGGGTATTTATAGAGCAAAGAGGTGGTGCAGGAGGCCACCGAGGTGGGCATAACCTACCTGGGCGCGCCTGGCCCCCCAGGCGCGCCCTGGTGGGTTGTGCCCCCTCGGGGCATCCCTCTGGTACTTCTTCAGGCCATCTTGTGTCTTCTGGTCTAGAAAAAATCCACAAGAAGTTTCGCTGCGTTTGGACTCCGTTTGGTATTGATTTCCTGCGATGTAAAAAACAAGCAGAAAATAGCAACTGACACTGGGCACTATGTCAATAGGTTAGTACCAAAAATGATATAAAATGATTGCAAAACATCCAAGAATGATAATATAACAACATGGAACAATAGGAAATTACAGATATGTTGGAGACGTATCAATGCCCATATTGGTTCTTACATATTCTACGAAGATCTTTATCGGTCGAACCTTATGACAACATATATAATTCCCTTTGTCTGTAAGTATGTTACTTGTCTGAGGTTTGATCGTCGGTATCTTCATACCTAGTTCAATCTTGTTACCGGCAAGTGTCTTTACTCGTTCCGTAATACATCATCTTGTAAATAACTCCTTAGTCACTTTGGTTGCAAGGCTTCTTATGATGTGTATTACCGAGAGGGCCCAGAGATACCTCTCCGATACACGGAGTGACAAATCCTAATCTCGATCCATGCGAACTCAACAGACACCTTCAGAGATACCTGTAGAGCATCTTTATGATCACCTAGCTACGTTGTGACTTTTGATAGCATACAAGGTATTCCTCCGGTATCCGAGAGTTGCATGATCTCATAGTCAAAGGAATATGTATTTGACATTAAGAAAGCAATATCAATAAACTGAACGATCATATGCTAAGCTAACGGATGGGTCGTGATTCCATTATCAAATGACAACCCGTGTCTATGGTTAGGAAACCTTAACCATCTTTGATCAACGAGCTAGTCTAGTAGAGGCTTACTAGGGACACCGTATTTGTTTATGTATTCACACATGTATTTATGTTTCCGATCAATACAATTCTAGCATGAATAGTAAACCTTTATCATGAATAAGAAAATATAAAATAACAACTTTATTATTGCCTCTAGGGGCGTGAGCCGTGTGTGCATTGTAATGCTCGCTACAAGCGGCACATAACAGTGCCCCTCGAAGACTAGGCACAAGCTCGATGTCCATAAAGAAACTGGGCGGTACTAAAGTGGTGGTGCAACGAGCACAACACGCATACTTGCCAGAGGCACAAGCAGCTCAAAAGCATACCCAACTAAGGCTAAGAGCCTAAGATCAGACTCCAACTTACAACCAACCATAAAAACTACTAGGAAAACTACCAGCTAAGCGATAAAGGAGATCAAAATTGAATTGAAAAATATCGCAAAGGATCATCATCAGAAGTATTGGAAATGCTTCTAGGGGAGCAGCCGGAAGGATCAGCGAGTAGTCCTAAGAACACATGACCCCCAGACTTCTGAGGAGTGGTACACCTCATTTGCTACATGCTTGATGAACCTTCCCCGAGTGTCAACACCTTCCGATTTCCTCATTTATCTGCAATATAGACCAACCCGAAGCGATTGTCAGCTGGGGAGGTCCCTACTCCTTGTCAACGAAACGAGAGGGGTTGCGCAACCTCGTGCAGTGATGAGGGAAGCATGGAGAACGTGGGGCATCTGAGTGACCTCCCTGACCACCCTCTTTTGGCATACCACGATCTCGTCATGTTCTATTAGGATTGACATCTCCCGAGTCCTAGGCACTGACATCGCCATCACCACCGCCAACGCCTCCTCCTGGCCAGCAGGGGCCTGGATGCCTGAGCGGCAAAGCGCCCACTTCCTCCTCTAGACCGAATCTGTTGATTCGGCCTCCTCCATTGCATACAGAACGACCCCGATCGGGAGCACACACCTGTTGCCGAACAACCGCGCCTGCTCTTCCTTGCTCGCATTCTGCAAACATCCATCGCCTCTTTCCACAACTCTTTTGGGCTTGCAAAATCACGACCAGATCTCTCGAAGCCTCACGAGTTTCAACGCATCTCCTCCTACGATCTTCACCAAACATGAATCCCACTCCACCATCGAGAACTAGGAGAACTGCAACCGATCACAGTGGTCGTAGCCGGTGTTGCCATGGGTGCTGAAGTATGTGAGCAAGGTGTAGATGAGCAGCTGGTGGGGATGGAGAGCGGTAGCGGGGTGGATGAGGGGCAGTCAAGGTGATCGTCTCTATTACTCAACCCAATTATATCCTTACTTAAGCTGACTCCTCAACAACGAAATCCTAATCAGTACTATTATATCGTTATTGTAATCTCAAGTGCACAAATTGGCAACATCTACTTCTCACACGTGATAATAAGACCATAGACTCCATGTAATCTAAGTTGTAAACCTCAGTGCCGCTCTACAACTTTCTCATATTCCGGTGGATGAATTAAATTATTTTTGCGGTAGACATGTTCTTTTTTTTTTGCGGATAGACATGTTCAATTCTTCTTAATGCCAACGAGGGGCTAAATAGAAACAATATGAGAAAAAAATATACTTGGACATTTTTTCGACAATTGTACATTTAAAATCAAGTGGTAGAGAAAACCGGGCGGCAAATCAGTAGCAATCTCAAACCTTGATATTGTTGCGAACCAACCTGTGATTGGATGGTTAGAGGGACAATGATATCCCTAGCCAACAGGATTCAAGTTCTGGTGCTCGCATTATTTCTGGATTTATTTCAGGATTTCCGGCGATGCGCTTTCAGTGGGAGGAGAAATTCCCGTCGACGACGAGGCGCCTATGGTGACTTAGTAATTCTCAAGATGATATGCCAGCTCAGTCTCTCGGAGATGCTCATAGGATATACGTGTGTGTGTTCATAGGGATGAGTGTATGCGCGTATGTATGAGCGCTTGCGTCTGTACTGTGTTAAAAAACATTAATATTGTTATATAAGTGGTAGAAAAAGTTATTGCATGTTGAATTGGAGTTATACAAATACAACATTTTATTCAGTGTAACTAGAGAGCGCACACAAATTCTGAAAAATACAAAACAATAGTACTCCCTCCGTCCCAAAATAAGACTCAAATTTGTACTAATTTTAGTGCAAAATTAGTACAAACTTGAGTCACTTATTTTAGGACGAAGGGAGTATTAAACAAGAAGGCGGGGCGAGTTGCTGAGACTCATGGCATTGTCCAAAACACAAAGAACATTCACCCTTGGATGCTTGTTTCGAAAGGTAAGTAAGCAGTATGAGTACGAACGTCCCGCAACATCCGAATTTCGTCCGCTTCATCCGGATTTCATCCATTTAGGATGGTAATGGGTGCCAAAACGAGGGCTTCGTTGGATGTCCCGCAGCCCGTCTTCTCGCCGGCCGCGGCGGCGGGTCCTCAACGACGGCGAGGCGAGGCCGGCCGGCGGGAGCGCCACCATGCCGCTTGCTCCTCGGCACCCGCAGCTGCCTTGTGGTGGGCCAGGGAGAGAAAAGGAGGAGCGAGAGGGGTGGGCGGGTGGGTGTGTGGGTCACTTCTGTGCAAATGACAGGCAGGGCAGGGTCACATGCAACCGGACGAGGACGATGCAGAGAGCGTCCGCTCATGCCCGTTTCAGACGCAAAGTCAGGCCAACTTTGCTCTCAGGATGGGGCGAGACAGACCAAAAATGGACGTTTTATAGATGAGGTCACGCGTTGAAACGTCTCGTATGTCTGTTTACCCCATACAAACGGACCCAAACGATTTGGGGTCCTGTGTTGGAGTTGCCCTAAGCACACTCGTATGCATGCAAAAAAAAAGCACACACCATACGCACCAAAACGAAAATAGGGTCCGGGCATGGCCGGCCGGACGCATCACTCACTGATGCATGGCCGGCCGGACACCATCCTCACTTCCATCCACCCATTGCAGGCACGCGCGTGCTTGTGTGTTCCAGCTGCCGATCGGACGACAGCTTCAGTTTGGACCTTCCGATCTTGGCTTTTGCTACGGTAGTGCCGGTTCCCTTATATAATGCAATGTGTTTAGGAGAGATGTTTAGAAAAATAAATGGGCTTTTTTAAATATCGATGCCTATTTGAATAGGTAGATGCTTAATTAAGCACTGATGCTTAGGAAAAGCTTGGTATTTTGCTAAGCACTTTTCTTAAGCACCTTGCATTGTACAAGGCCTTACCACATCACAACCCACATACTGTTGCAACTCTGCCGGTTGGAAAGTGGGATCCATTCATGAATGCAACATAACCTGTATTAGTTTATAATGAGGTAATATCATCAGTGGTGTTTAAACTTGTCACTAATGTTCATTTTGGTGCATGAACATGAAGAATACGTCAAACTGGTTCTAGAACTTGGCACGAGCGTGCAAATATGGTGCTAAACCAATCTGCGGATATATATGTGCGGATGTGGCATCGTATTTTGATTAGCATGCACATGTGGCATGGGACTCACTTTCAACAGATGTATATATATGTTTCTATGACTAGTGGGCTCCATATGTGAGCAAAAAGGCAAAATCAACGTCAAAAACTGGAACCTCTGTGACCTGAACTTGCGATTTGGCACGAGCAAATGCATGCCTAGGCCACTCCACTATACACTTTTGAATGACACATTACTGTCTTGTGTAGGAACACGTTCGTCGCTTTCAAACGGGATGCAGTCGGTGCAGCCCATTTCGCACATGCTATATGTTTTTTAGAAATTTGTAAAATGTTTGTAAACTAATATCACAGTAAATAAATTTTCAGTATTTACATGTTATAAATATTATACGTACAAATGAAATGACTTATTAAAAAAAATACTCTTTTAATTTTTAAAAATATTCACTTATTTACATGTGTATTATATTGAAAACATTTAGTAAACACAAACCTATTAATTATTTAGTAAATGTACAAAACTTATACCTCGTGGCTTATATTTAAATTGTACAAAATTATGGATACAACATTTTTATTTAAATTCACTTGCGATAACTTTCACTCGTAGCATATATTCTTAATTTCTATATAACTTAACTATGGTAACATGTATATATTTATTAAAACTATAAATATTAAATAATGATGAATAGTTTTAAATTACACAAAAATACTTAAGACAAATTTATTAATTATAAACATGTGCATATAATTATACAAATATTTGTGTAATCAAGATATTAATTACTAGTTGTAGTTTGGGAAATATTTTGTATTATTATAAATTATGCAAACATTCTTATAATCAGAAATACTATTCTATTTATATAAAATTTTCAAAAATAAGATGTCAATACTTTTAAAAATTACTCTAACATTTTGCTAAATAAGTTATTTTTTGTATGTATAATACTTATAACACGCGAATGTTTGAAAGTTATTTTTATTACTATCATTATAATTTACGTACTTTTTACAAATACTAAAAAAACTAACAAGTGCAACATGGGCCGCACAGACAACAACCCATTTAAACCACATGAGCGTGTTCGTTTATAATATAGACTATCATTAATTATAGTTTTCACCCCCAAAAAAATATAGGCTATTATTATCTTTAGTTGACAAGAAAACATGAATGGTGTATTGGTACGGGTCGGCGTTAGCTATCTTGACTTCGTAAGTTTGAGACCAGGCGGGGACTGTTTTGTATCGTTTAATTTCCCTTTATTTTGACATGTGAGGCCCACTCGTCATGGAGACGTACATTAACGCTAATCAAAATACGTTGTGATGTGAGCGCATTATACATCTGTGGATTGGATTAGCATCGTATTTGCACGCTCGCTCCAAGTTTTAGAATCAGTTCGGCATATTTTTCAAGTTTATGCACTAAAGTGAACATTGATGGCAAATTTAAGCACCATGGTGATATTACCTCGTTTATAACCTTCAACAAGTATGTTTTTGCTCATATTCCGCAAAAAAAGAAAGAAAGAAGAGATGTGTCCTGCTTGCAGACATGCTAGTACCACCTGTATTAGTTTATAATCTTCAATAGGAAAACTGGTCACTGATGCCCAGTGGCAGATCAATCAGACCCGTACTTCATTACGCACAGTGAGCTACTGTCCCTCCCATCAACTACCAAACTGGCGCACGAATTGACGAGATCGCAATGGATGGATGCTCCCCATCGGTCGATCCCGTGGAGATCTCCATCACATCTGCACAAGTCAACGGCCGATTCGATCCTTCGAATCAAATCGAATATCTTCACGCCATTGCCACCCGTTGGCCAAGAGTTCCATTTTCTTGCAAGTAATTTAAACAGCTCGTGCAACACACCGACGCTTCGCACTCGTGCGCATACGCGTCGCCATGCCCGGTCCGATTTAGAAATGTTGGAGGCCGGAGACCCCGAGCAACAGTTGCCGCATCTGTCCATGTCTTCCGCCATCCATGATTGATGTGGGCACACGATACCTACCAGACCTACATCACATATAGTAGCCTCAGCTCCGAGCTCCGGCCGGCCAGAAGTCTCGAGTTTCTACCCGTCGGTGTCGATCTCATTCCCACCATGGCGGGGGTTGTGACGACGACTCTGCCTTTGCGGCTCGTGGTGGCCGTGCTTCTTGCGTTTTTGGCCACCACGGCGTCGGCGTCCGCGCCGGCCAAGTCAAACATGAGCAGCAGCAGCTCCTGCCGGCGTCTGTTCAGCTTCGGCGACTCGCTGATCGACACCGGCAACTTCATACACTACTCCAAGGCGCCGGGCTCCGTGTCGCGGTCGCCCTACGGCGAGACCTTCTTCGGCCGCCCCACCGGCCGCTGGTCCGACGGCCGCCTCATCGTCGACTTCATCGGTACTCCTTCACATGCATGCATGCATGCTTAATTAATCTGCACTTGTACTTTAACACGCATGACTGATGTGAGTGTGGGGTGTACGTGCATGCAGTGGAGAGGCTGGGGTTCCCGTACTGGCCGGCGTACCTGCAGGCGAAGTCGCGGGCGACGAAGGGCGACTTCCGCTACGGCGCCAACTTCGCAGTGGCGAGCGGCACGGCGCTCAACCAGCTCCTCTTCAGGAAGAAGCACCTCAACGTGGACCAGATCACCCCCTACTCCTTGGGCATCCAGATCGGGTGGTTCAAGAAAGTGCTGGCGGCGATCGCCTCCACCGACGAGCAGCGGCGGGAGATCATGGAGAGCTCGCTGTTCCTGGTGGGGGAGATCGGCGCCAACGACTACAACCACCCCTTCTTCCAGAACAGGACGCTCGGGTTCGTCCGGCCGCTGGTGCCCCGGGTGATCCGCTCCATCGCGCTCTCCGTGGAGGCCCTCATCAAGCTGGGAGCCAGGAACATCTACGTGCCGGGCATCTTCCCGATGGGCTGCGTCCCGCGGTACCTCTACTTCTACCGCGGCGGCGAGCCCGGCGACTACGACTCCGCCGGCTGCCTCCGGTGGCTCAACGGCCTCACCGCCGACAACAACCGCATGCTCAAGGGCAGGCTCCGCGAGCTCGGCCGCGCCCACCCCGGCGTGTCCATCACCTACGTGGACTACTACAACGAGGTGCTCAGCCTCATCACCAACCCGGCGGTGAACGGGGTCGCCGCGGGGACGGGCTGCACGCGTGCTGCGGCGGCGGTGGGCCGTACAACGCCAACCTCACCCTCCACTGCTCGGACCCGTGGGTGGTGCCGTGCCCGGACCCGGCCAAGTACGTGTCGTGGGACGGCCTGCACATGACGGAGGCGATGTACAAGATCATGGCCCGCGGGATGCTCGACGGCCCCTTTGCCAAGCCGTCCATCATGTCCAAATACAACCACAGCTAGCTACGCACTATACAGTACTACATCGTGTGCTGAATAATTCATTCGCTTGGGATTTTTCTCGGTTTATCACATTTTATTGCGAGCATCACATGGTGTGCTGAATAATTCTATTTCCGAATAAATCAAGACTATATAGTATAAAAAAGAACTATATTGTTACAATATTCTATTTCCAATAGTTTTTTTAAATACGGTACAGACGCATACGCTCATACATACGCACGAGAACGTCCCCTCCCATTGAGGGCACATCGCCGAAAGACATGGGATAAATTCATGAAAATACGAGCATTAATGTCAAGTCTAGGACTTGAAGAAATACCACTGTTCTCCTAACTATTAAACCACGGGTTGGTTCGCTGCTTGACCCAATAGCTAAATCCAATAAATCATGCCCATGTATGGCAAGAGGTGGAGGTGCAATCTTTAATCCAATCCCGAAAGGTGAGGTGACACGAGACTATTCATTCTCTTATATATACAACCTGGCAGCCATCGCAAATAACACAACAAATCGACTTAAGGTTTTTGTCTCCTCTCACTGTTTGAGCCGTCATCATAGTCTATTCCATCCCAAACATCGGCGTGCTCGCAAGTAGGAGAACGTGTCTATGAAACCTCTCGCTCCTGTGTCCTACATTAGAAGAGAAGAGGGAAAATTAGCTTTTAGGAAACTCTACGCGTGACTGCTCATATTTGTCACTGCGGATCATCTTCCTTCCAAGTCAGGTGGTGTCACGCATTGTTGCCTCGGCCATCCATTTCGTGTCATCAATACGTGCGTTGTATCTGATTTAATCTTTAATTAGGCTATTGTTGCAGAGAGAATATCCTATGAAAACCAAGTTTCAAAGAAAACTTCGTAGAAACCAAATTTAAAAGTTTCAAAAAAATTTGAGAAAAATACAGGATGTTAAGAGGGTGATGTTCAATTGGCATGAAAATTTTCAAGTTCAAACACATTACCATTTACGAGCTATGAAAAGAACAAATTCAGCAATGAATAGTGATGTGTACTGTTCGGCACTATTCAATGCTGATTTTGTTTTTTTGGTAGCTCGTAAATGCTAATGTGTTTGGACTTGGGAATTTCACATGGTAATAGAACATCACATTCTTAACGTCTCACATTTTTTTAAAGATTTTTTCGAAACTTTAAAACATCGTTTTCATGTGGTTTTCACCGGTTTCCACTAAAACTTGGTTTCCATGTGATACTTTCTCATTGTTGCATGTGTGATGCTATTGTTCATTCTATTTAGTGAATCTAGTATTTTTTAAATGTACTCCCTCCATCCCACAACATATGACGTTTTTGCAAACTCTCCCTCCTTCCTATAATATAAGACATTTTTGCAAAACGTCTTATATTGCGGGATGGAGGGAGTACATGCTAATTGGTCCCTTAACCATGGTTTATATTCTGAAATTAATCAAGAAATTGCCTAACTTTCTAATAATCCAAAAACCTAATAGTGGGCAATTTCCCGAGTTGCTGGTTTTGTCGATGCACTCCGACCAGATAAATTCACCGGTGTGCTCTTTAAGAGGTGGCAAGGTAAGACCACGTTCTGGTTTACCGGTTGTCAAAACTACTACCTCCATGAAGAAGAAAAATAACAAAGCTGACCTATAGTGCTTTACCTATGGAAAGCCCGACAACTTTTCGAGGAATTCTCAAAATTTGCAGACCGCAGAAGGTAAAGGGTTCCAAGACTATCAACGTTGTGGCCGCTAGCAATACTGATGTGTGTGGTATTTACCGATTATCCATCAGTATTTCAATCGTCATATTAGTGAATTTATACGAGTTGTAATGTTCACATGTGTTGACGTATCTATGTTCACTTCTTATCAAGTCGCCCGAGATTCTTTTGTCCTAATTGGGGATGGGCCACATCTTTGTTCGTGGTGTTGGCATGGTAGATTCGAAGCTTGCTTAGAGAGAGATTGTGCAGCTAAGGAACGTGGAGCATGTTTCTACTATGAACACGAATCTTGTTAGCAGCTCTCTTGTATGTAGAGATAGGTTTAAGGTAGTGTCAGAGTCGAAGAAAATAGTTGTGTCGAAGCATGGATAATTTATAGATAAAATCTTTGACTGCGGAGGCTTGTTCCGCTTTTATCTTTCGATTTTTGCAACAAGGCCACTCTGACACAACATCATGATTCGATCCAGACCACGCGTTGAGATTATTTTATTTCGGTAACCGTTGAACTATGTCCCACATGTAAGAGCAAGAGGAGGGTGAGTGAACTCACCACCAAGTTAAATTTCTAGAAATAGGAAAGATATATTAATCCAGATATACCTTTTAGCACCAAAACCAGGACAACTATTGCTTTTCCTCTCATGAAACACATTAACTGAGAACACACACTTATAGATGCAGACGAAGGCATGTTTCATGCATTGATCAAATGCACGCAGGCTAAGAGTTTTTGGAGGGAAGCAACGGAATGGTTGCATATCAAGCTTTTGGAACTCCATGTATGTAATGTACTTGTTCTAGAGATATTCTCTGTGATCCCGTGTGTGATGATCCGGACCGAGCTAAAATTGTCACAGTTATGTCGGCTATCTGGACACTGAGGAACAATACTACCAATGACAAGGTGAGTATGGAACAAGTTCAGTCAACGAAGATGATCAAAGAAGCACTCTCGGTGCTGGAGCTTCCGGGAGAGTATGCAAACTTATTGCCAGGTCATGGGTGGAGACCACCGGATGCCGAGCAGATTAAAATCAATACTGATGTAGGTATATCATGTGAAATAAGGAAGCGTGTTAACCTACCGTAGTAGGCCGCTGGTTTCATGTTATATAGGATCAGAAAGCCCTGATTGAGGCATATACAAGATATCGTTACAGACTTGGGTTACAAGAATATAAAGAGATAACAACGAATCTAAACAACTCTAGGCAGGGTCCGGTTTTGGTTTTATCCCAACCAAATCGAGTACAACCAGAATATCTAGAACTCTCTAGACTATTCCTAACAGCACCTCTCAATCACACCTTGGTCAAGGTGAGATTGCGCCTAAAGTTCTCCAAGTCTCTCTGAGGCAATGCCTTTGTAAAACCATCTGCAACTTGATCCTTAGAAGAAACAAACCTTATATCAAGTAGTTTATCAGTCACTCTTTCTCTGACAAAATGATAGTCAATTTCAATATGCTTAGTTCGAGCATGAAACACATGATTAGCTAACAAGTAGGTTGCACCACGATTATCACACCAAAGACAGGGAACTTCTCTTATAGGAACTTTAAGTTCCTTAAGAAGCAATTGCAACCAGATAAGTTCTGCAGTAGCATTGGCCACAGACTTGTATTCTGCCTCTGTACTTGACCTTGATACAGTGGGTTGTTTTCTTGCACTCCAAGATATAAGATTCGAACCAAAATACACTGCAAAACCACCTGTTGACCTTCTGTCATCAATATCACCTGCCCAATCTGCATCTGAGAATGCACTCAATAAGGTAGAAGATGACTTCCTATATGCTAAACCTGAGTTTATTGTGTGCTTGCCATATCTGAGAATTCTTTTAGCTGCAGTCCAGTGAACTGTGGTTGGTGCATGCAAATATTGACATATTTTGTTTACTGAGAAGGAAATATCTGGCCTCATAAGAGTCAAATACTGTAATGCACTAACAATACTTCTATACCTCATACCATCTTTTGGTCCAAGTGGTTCTCCATCATAAGCTGACAATTTTTTAGTACTGGACAAGGGTGTAGGTGCTGCCTTACAATCTTTCATACCTACTTTAGTTAGAAGATCCAAAGCATATTTCTCTTGTGTTAGCACAATACCATCATTGATTTTGCTTACCTCTATTCCAAGAAAAAACTGCAGATCTCCTAAATCCTTTAATGTAAAAGCTGAACTCAAATCCTTCAACAGTGCTGACACTGCTTCCTGAGAGGAACTTGTCACAATAATATCATCAACATAAATGAGAACAAATATTGTCACTCTATATTTATTGAACATAAAGAGTGAAGTGTCAGCCTTGGAATGAATGAAACCAATAAAGGAAATATGCCCTAGAGGCAATAATAAAGTTATTATTTATATCCTTATTTCATGATAAATGTTTATTATTCATGCTAGAATTGTATTAACCGGAAACATAATATATGTGTGAATACATAGACAAACAGAGTGTCACTAGTATGCCTCTACTTGACGAGCTCGTTGATCAAAGATGGTTAAGTTTCCTAACCATAGACATGAGTTGTCATTTGATAAACGGGATCACATCATTAGGAGAATGATGTGATTGACTTGACCCATTCCGTTAGCTTAGCACTTGATCGTTTTAGTTTACTGCTATTGCTTTCTTCATGACTTATACATGTTCCTATGACTATGAGATTATGCAACTCCCGAATACCATAGGAACAGTTTGTGTGCTACCAAACGTCACAACGTAACTGGGTGATTATAAAGGTGCTCTACAGGTGTCTCCGATGGTACTTGTTGAGTTGGCATAGATCGAGATTATGATTTGTCACTCCGATTGTCGGAGAGGTATCTCTAGGCCCTCTCGGTAATGCACATCACTATAAGCCTTGCAAGCAATGTGACTAATGAGTTAGTTGCGGGATGATGCATTACGGAACGAGTAAAGAGACTTGCCGGTAACGAGATTGAACTAGGTACTGAGATACCGGCGATCGAATCTCGGGCAAGTAACATACCGATGACAAAGGGAACAACGTATGTTGTTATGCGTTTGACCGATAAAGATCTTCGTAGAATATGTGGGAGCCAATATGAGCATCCAGGTTCCGCTATTGGTTATTGACCGAAAACGTGTCTCGGTCATGTCTACATAGTTCTCGAACCCGTACGGTCCGCATGCTTAACGTTCGGTGACGATCGGTATTATGAGTTTATATGTTTTGATGTACCGAAGGTAGTTCGGAGTCCCAGATGAGATCGGGGACATGATGAGGAGTCTCTAAATGGTCGAGATGTAAAGATCGATATATTGGACGACTATATTCGGACATCGGAAAGGTTCCGAGTGATTCGGCTATTTTTCGGAGTACCGGGGAGTTACGGGAATACGGGAGTACATATGGGCCTTAGTGGGCTTTAGGGGAAAAAAGGGGAAGCCATGAGGGTTGGCCGTGCACCCCCCATGGGCCTAGTCCGAATTGGACTAGGGGAGGGGCTGCACCCCCTCTTTCCTTCTCCTCCTCCTCTCCTGCCTTCCCCCTCCTAGTAGGACTAGGAAAGGAGGAATCCTACTCCTACTAGGAGGAGGATTCCTCCCCTCTTTGGCGCGCCTAGAGAGGCCGGCTGGCCTCCCCTTGCTCCTTTATATACGGGGGCAGGGGGCACCCTAGAACACACAAGTTGATTAGTTGATCTTTTAGCCATGTGCGGTGCCCCCCTCCACCATAATTCACCTCGGTCATATTGTACCGGTGCTTAGGCGAAGCCCTGCGTCGGTAGCATCATCATCACCGTCATCACGCCGTCGTGCTGACGGAACTCTCCCTCGAAGCTCTGCTGGATCATGAGTTCGAGCGACGTCATCAAGTTGTACGTGTGCTGAACTCGAAGGTGCCGTGCGTTCGGTACTTGTATCAGTCGGATCATGAAGACGTACGACTACATCAACCGCGTTGTCATAACGCTTCCGCTTTCGGTCTACGAGGGTACATGGACAACACTCTCCGCTCTCATTGCTATGCATCACCATGATCTTGCGTGTGCGTAGGAATTTTTTTGAAATTACTACGTTCCCCAACAGTGGTATCAGAGCCAGGTTTATGCGTAGATTTTATATCCACGAGTAGAACACAAGTGAGTTGTGGGCGATAATAGTCATACTGCTTACCAGCATGTCATACTTTTATTCGGCGGTATTGTTGGATGAAGCGGCCCGAACCAACATTACGCGTAAGCTTACGCGAGACTGGTTCTACCGACGTGCTTCGCACACAGGTGGCTGGCGGGTGTCAGTTTCTCTAACTTTAGTTGAATCGAGTGTGGCTATGCCCGGTCCTTGTTGAAGGTTACAACAGCACATACTTGACGAAAAATCGTCGTGGTTTTGATGCGTAGGTAAGAGCGGTTCTTGCTCAGCCCCTAGCAGCCACGAAAAACTTGCAACAACAAAGTAGAGGACGTCTACTTGTTTTTGCAGGGCATGTTGTGATGTGATATGGTCAAGACATGATGCTAAATTGTATTGTATGAGATGATCATGTTTTGTAAACAGAGTTATCGGCAACTCCTCGATCAACAAGTTAGGGTTGTGCTAATCCCTCACTCTTTTGATCATATCATCTTGCCCTGAAAAGCAAGATTGCTCCCGAGCTTATTAACATATCGGTGGTTCGTGATTTTCTGAATATCTTCTCGGAAGTATCACCATATCGTCACCTGACCGCTATGTTGAGTTCGTGATCAAGTTGGTTTATTCCTGTAAACCACCCTTTCTCCAAGAATCCGTGTTGGATACGCCTGAGCTAGTTGGTTAAGCTATACATCAACTTGGAGAGCTGGAAGATAAAAGCTTGTCCGACTTAGTTCATTTTAAGGGATATCTTGTGTGTGTTGAAGAAGGATGGTATTTCCATCGATTGACCTCGTGATCAGCTAATGGACATATCATCTTATCCAATTCTTGATTTGAGTATGGGCTATCATCAAATCAAATCAGAACCAACGATATTCATAATGTTGTCTTACTCGCGGTTGTTCCTCGAGCATACACCATTACATCCTTTGGGTCTGACCAATACTATCGCCTTCACATAGCTTTTGGAATTCCACCTATATGGAAGCCTGGATGGATTGTTGTTGAGCCCATTGACAACAATTTCACCTTGTCCATGATTCATGTTGAACATCTAAGTTAGTATTGGGAACTTTGTAAGCATTGCCTTCATGTTCCGCTCATGAGGTTTACGTTTGGATGAAAGGAGTGACTTCCCCTAATTCACGTGCATTTAATGCAAGTTGCCGCCGTGGATCCGAGAAAATTAGTTTTGCTTCCTCTGGAATCGTCCCTAATTAGTCACGCATGTGCGAAGTACTCTATGGTTTGATAGGTTGGCCGCCTCCATTCTATATGTGTTTCCTAGCACACCAAGCCACTGATTGATTTGTTCAAGGAGAAGAAGTTCCTTCTTAAGAGCTAGACTTATGTAAGGATTTCGATATCCTCGATGATGGTTCCCCACCTGAACTCGGTAGTGTTTTATTATAAGACTACTACGTGGTCATGCTTGTCTTGGATAGCATGTTCACAGGTTTGTAGCAGAACCAGCTCATGTTTTGGAGTTTGCTATCGTAGTTCATTCCCCGAGAATCTCGCAACGTCATCTCGTCGATTTGTGTTGCAAACTTTCATTTTTCTTTCTAGGCTCGATGAGTCTGGATTATTTTGACACCAACCAAATCTGAATCTCACGCAGATATGATGGTTGGAACGTCTCCCAAGAACTATAATAATGGTCTCACCGTAATCGGTAAAGTGGATGTCGTGGCTGACACACTCAGCCGGAAGACCTATTATTGTAGCATCTTGATTGAAGAAGTTGGCCACATCCCCATAAGGATTTCATAGGATTTACTCCGTAGTTATTCCTTATGGATTCTTGAGCTTCCGAAGTCTGACCTGTTACGTGATGTTCTAGATACCAAACCATTTCAATGAAGGGGGTACGCTAGCACATCAAGGAGAACATTAGAAGCGGAGTGCTAAATGTCTCTCAGTTGATCATCCAGATTTTGTCCTCTTGGCCTCGCTAAGGTGAAATCTGAGAAAGTGTTATCTTCCTTTGCATCTGCATTCTCCACCGGTATTCATCATGGTAGTATGTTGTGTTGCCAGGATCCTTGACACGGATATTGGTAAAACCTTGATGAATAAGGAAATGCTCAAGTTCTTGAGAGCACGCGCAAGCACTAGGTGCTATCATAGGCACTATCTGGGATTGCTCCCAGATTCCTCGATTATGGTCTAACCTTTCAAACAGTGGATTCACCCTCTATTGTTGGGTTTCCCCCCAGTTACTAGAATCATTCCCAGCATTTGCATTTTGTTCCCAGCTTGCACCGCCATTGTGCCACTCTACCTTGGATTTCATCCATTTCCGATGATAAGCAAAATCTTCCATTGCGTTGTTTTCAACAAGGCAATCCACATCATCCATACTAGTCCGGGTATGTCATTCATCCGGACTCCTTCAAATGATCGATTATGATTTGCCTTAAGCTGGTATAAAGAGTTTCAATGATCTCTGAATCAAAGATAATTCTTTTTGCCACTTAAGGGAATATTTCCATGGGTCACCTCCTCTAAGATGTCTCGTTATGGTATCATGGCAACTCAACTCCTCGCTACGTTGACAACCGTTCACCACCCTCTTAAGTGTGGAATTGTTGTCTACCTAGTGAACCCTCGTCATCTGTTTCACCCCATCCCTTTTGATGTGTGTTTCGTGTCCCAGCTCGAGAGATGTCCTATGTCTTACTCCGTGAGTTGATCCTGAGTTGCTTGATCTCCGAGAAGATCGATTCTTTTAGAGTTTTCTCTATCCTCTCATTGTCATGTTAGTTGAAGTTCTGAGAGCAAGACATCGAGACAATCATGGTGATCGAATCAACATCTTCAAGAGGTGCAATCCGGACCGTGTTAGCTTTGTGTCCCCTTTGTCTTCTTACCTCCCGTCTTGAATCTCGGGACGAGATTCTTGTTTAGTGGGGGTGAGTTGTCACATCCCTAGCTTCTGGCATTGCACTAGGATAGCTTCATGTGTGCATCATGTCTAATTTTTTTCTTAAACTTGAAATGGGGACTAACAAACCCCAACACCCCCTTTGGAATACTAGGTTCCAACAATTGGAATTTCAATGAACCCAAAATGCCTTCATAAATGTTCACCATCTTTGGTCCTGGCTAAATCCTCTGCCAAAAATGGTTTCATATTTTTGGAGGCTATTCTGGATTTTTGCACCAAGCCATAGGTATTTGCATTTGGGCAATTTAAATCCTATAAATGTTTTAAAATGCCCAAATAATCTTGAAGGTATTTTTAGGCTGTTGAGAATATTTTCAAATGTGCCTCTGAATATTTTCAGGTTTTTCCTAAATGGAATAGTTTTTCTACTATTTCAAAACACAGAACAGAAACAAATAAAAAGAAAAACAGAAAGCAGAGATAGAGGGTTTTACCTGGCGCTCACCTGGCCTGACCCAGCACGGCCCAGCCCACTAGCCTGTGACAGCCGTCGTTGTCCTCCCGCCAGTCAGACAGGGCGCGTGCCCGGCGCGCGCAGCCACACGCCGGCCACCTCCTCCCTGCCTGTCTGCCTCCACCTTCCCCTGGACGTCTCTCGCAGCGCCACGCCACCCCCTGGAACTCTCTCACTCTCTCGCATCCGCAGTCTCTCCCTCCTCTGTTCCCTCTCTCTCACCACCGAACACGCCGTCGCCGCCGCTTGCTACTGCCGCGGCCACCGCCACTGCCTCGCCTCACCAACGTGTACAAGGGGTCCGCCAAGACGTCCTCGACCTACTCGCCAAGTCAAGCATCGTCGGACGCCCTGCATCGCCGGCTACCTCGTCGTCTTCTTCCTTCGGCCGCCAAGATCGCCGACGACCTTGCGCCCTCTACGACACCTCCCCGAGCCCGCTGAGCCTCTCCTCGCATCCGCCGTGAGCTCCTCCCCCTAACCCCCCTCTCCTTTGCTTCGTTTGCATGCCGTAGCCGCCATCTCGCCTGTGACCGAACGCGCCGCCGTCTGCGCTCGTCGCCGGTGACGCTCTGGTGACCATTTGGTCCCGGGCGTGCATTCCACATGCTCACCGCCACGCGTAGAGACCCCCTAGCGCATCGCTGCGTTCGTTTGCGCACCGCAGCACCAATCCCGCGCTCACCCGAACGCCTGCGCCGCCCCGAGCTCGTTTCCGGCGAGCTCCAGCCGTCCCCGCTGCCGCCACATGCCACGCTGGATGCGGTTGAGCTCAAGCTCCCCGTAGATGGCCTAGGCCGCCCGTTTGGTCACCGGAGACACAAATCCGAGGCTCGCCGCCGTGTCTGGACTCGCCGGAGGCTAAACGCCGGTGACCGCCGACCCGTTGACCGGCGTGGGATGACCCCACTGCCCGGTCTGACTTCCCCCTCTCTCTCACTGACTTGCGGGCCCCGCCCGACTAATTACTCTAGCTAGCACTAATTAACTAATTAGGTTAGTTACTAGAGTCACTGACTAGTGGGCCCATGCCCCTGCTAATTTAGGTTAAGTGCTAATTAAACATAATTAGCCCTGTTAATACTGACATGTGGGACCAGGGCCTTAACTAGTCTAGTTTAGTATTAATTTAGAGCTAATTAACTCAGGTTAATTAGTTAGACACTAACATGTGGGTCCGAGCCATCAGGTTTGACCTGGGCTGGCGCCTTTGACCTGCTGACGTCATGCTGACGCAGATAACCTTTTCTGGATTTATTTTTAATTAAGGAAATTTCAGAAAATATCCAAAACTTCTAAAATTCATATAAAAACAACCGTAGCTCAGAATGAAATAAGTTATATATGAAATATTATCAGAAAAATCCAATCTATCCATCTGTACTAGTTTCATGCATGTTAAAGCAACTTAACCTTGCTGTTTAGTGCAAAACATGATAAGGCACTATTTAAATTCATAAGTTGAGTTTGGGATTGAACTTTTGGTTCAAAATGGCTCAAACCCATCTAGTTGTAGTTGCATTAGCCCAACACACTCATTCTGCCATGTCATGATCATGCATCATATTATGCATTGCATTGATTGTGTTTCTTGTTCGTTTGTCGGTGCTTGTCCCCTCTCAGTAGACGTGTACCGGCGAAGTGATCGATGACACTTATGAAGAACTATGCTATCTTCAGAAGTGCCAGGCAAGCAAAACCCCCTTGTTTTATTCCGATACAATCCCACTCTCTCG
Organism: Triticum aestivum; assembly: GCF_018294505.1. Taxonomy (NCBI): domain Eukaryota; kingdom Viridiplantae; phylum Streptophyta; class Magnoliopsida; order Poales; family Poaceae; genus Triticum; species Triticum aestivum. The sequence goes on from NC_057799.1 coordinate 95,167,561, forward strand.
CTCCTGCTCTCTTTTATTGCATTAGGACAACAACGATTCATCTGTTACTTGCTGCGGTAGTTGAACCCCTTATCCTCTGCATGACCTGTCATTGCCACAGTAAATAGATGAAACCCACTAGCATGAGTAGGAGTTGTTTGAGCCCTGATGTGTCTACTCATTCATGCTTGTTTGTCGTGCCTTCTATTGCTTAGAGTTGTGTCAGGTCTGATTCATCGAGGATGAATCGGAGGTGTGTGAACATGTCCTACTGTTGAGAGCTAAGTGTGTGAACACGATTTGGTAAAGGTATCGGTGAGAGGCCATGTAGGAGTACATGGTGGGTTGTCTCATTGAAGCTGTCCTCAGGAACTGAGTTACGTGTTTGTGATCCATGAAACAGCTACTACCATGCATTGGGCCCTGAAATATGACCCCGCTCGACTTCTTAATCACCCTTGTCCTCTGTCCAGGAGTTGCAAGTAGTTTCTGGTGTTTGTAGTATGCTGGAGGCCGTGCGCAGCGCTGACCGGAGGGGTGGGCTGTGATGCGGTAGGCACGTGGCCGGGTATGTCGGGCGCCCGTTTGGTGTCGCGGAACCCAATAGACATCGTTCGGGGCCGTATGTGGAAACCTCGGCCGGACTCCCTGCGGATGGAACCTGAATAGGTGATAAACCTGGACTAGAGACTTGAGTGCTTAGGTAGGTCGTGGTCTACACCCACGTCGGCTTTCGCTTGAAGTCTGCCGAGCACATGTCGTGTGCAGACGCTAAGTGGTGGAAACATGTATGAAGAAGTACACCCCTGCAGGGTTAACATCATCTATTTGAATAGCCGTGTCCGTGGTAAAGGACTTCTGGGTTGCCTATACAGTTCATAGACAAGTGAAAGTGGATACTCTAAAATACGCAAGATAAGCGTGAGTGTTATGGATGGCGTTCTCGTAGGGAGACGGAAGCGGATCCATAGTGGAGTATTGGTTGGTGAATATGTGGACTCGTGTACGCCACCTCAACAGAGTTACATTGCAGTCGTAGTTCAAGATAGCCACCGAGTCAAAGCTGGCTTGCTGCAGTTAAAGCCCACCATCCCCTTGTTGATGCTGATGCATATGTAGTTAGTTCTGATGTAAGTCTTGCTGGGTACATTTGTACTCACGTTTGCCTATTTTATGTTTTTGTAGAGAGACTTCAGTCTCACTAGTAGTTCCGTGTGGACTTCGACGTTTAGCTTGTTACCTCAGCTACGATCTTGTGCCCTCGGCAGGATCTGATAGATAGTCAGGCTTCTCAGCCTTTTTCATTTGTAGATGTCTGTACTCAGACATGTTAAGCTTCCGCATGTGCTTTGACTTGTATGCTCTGAATGCTAGGTCGAGAGACCCATGTTTGTAATATCTCGCTCCTCGGAGCCTATTGAATAAAATACTTGAGTTGTAGAGTCGTGTTGTGATGCCATGTTGTATTTGCACATATCGAGCATATTGTGTGTATGTTATTGAAATGCTTGGTATGTGTGGGATCTGACTATCTAGTTGTTTATCCTTGGTAGCCTCTCTTACCGGGAAATGTCTCCTAGTGCTTCCACTGAGCCTTGGTAGCTTGCTACTGCTCCGGAACACTTAAGCTGGCCGGCATGTGTCCTTCTTCGTTCCTGTGTCTGTCCCTTCGGGGAAATGTCACGCGGTGTCTGCCGGAGTCCTGTTAGCCTGCTACAGCCTGGTTTACCGGTGTCCTGCTAGCCCAGCTGCAATAGCCCAGATTCACTCGCCGATGACCGACACGTTCGTTGCTGGGTCATGTATGCCTGTCCCTGTAAGTTAGTGCCACTTTGGGTTCATGACTAGCCATGTCAGCCCGGGCTCCTTGTCATATGGATGCTAGCGACACTATCATATACGTGTGCCAAAAGGCGCAAACGGCCCCGGGCAAGGTAAGGCGACACCCGTGGAATACCGTGCGTGAGGCCGCAAAGTGATATGAGGTGTTACATGCTAGATCGGTGTGGCTTTGAGTCGGGGTCCTGCCAGTTTTGGTATCAGAGCCTGACTGCCTGTAGGATTACCAAGCCAAACTGGTCGAAGTTGAGTCTAGAAATTCTTTAGTTATATAAGGGAATTGATTGTGGGATGGAACGTAAGGCTCTTTTTACTCCTTTACCTCATGCCCTTCTGATCTGAGTCATCTTACCTTCCTACGGGGTTAAGGAACTAGGCTTTCTCCTCTTTCTATCAGGATCACGTGTTACTAATCCGTAGACTTATAGAATTGTTGGATATAAGCCTCAGTTCAGTTCGTACTATATCCGTGTGTTGATAGATGATCTCGAAACCTTGATATTATGATGATCGAGTGGTTATGCCACCATTTTGCAGGATGTCTCAAATCTTTTTGAGCATTTACAACCGTTATGCTATCCGAGTCGTCCCAGGTTTCTAAACAATCTTATGCATTTGCAAATTCGTTCTTACCGTTCTGAAGTTCCTTTGTGCCAGTTCAACCACACTAACTAGTGTGTTGAGGTACTTCATTGCCTCGGCATTTGTGTTGGAGCTATTATTATGACCCTAGGTGTCTAGAGTATCACCTAGTAACCTAGCCATGTTTTGTGTTACCAGTGTGATGATTCTGGCCATTATTCCCGAAAGCATCCCGTGATGCCACTTAGTAGTAGGTATTCTACTCCTTTGGTTTTGAACCCGAGATTCACCCTACTTACTTCATGTTGTTAGTATTGCTAGTTCCTTTAGGTTATTAGTAACCTTTGTGTTAGTCCTCGAGGTCCGTGGTATTTCCTTCTTCCAAATACTATGAACCATTTATGGCAGAAGTTCTTTGAACCAAAAGATCACAACCAGAGTGCTCTTGATGAGTTCTCGATGCTGTGCCGCGGCTCTGCCAGTCCTACCTTCTCTGCATGGGTTATCTGGAAGAAACCTGATGAACTTGGTTCGACATACTAATCTATGCATCCATGACTCAAAAATCGTATGTTCTTTCGAGTTGTCCCTCTTTAGTTGTACTCTGACCCTCGTCTATTGATTGATAGTCAAGAGTATGCGTGCATTCGTTTATCGATGCCTATTACTCTTGTGGTCCGTCAAGCCATTCTATTCTGGAATGACTAGGAGAAACAAACTCCAGAACCTCATCCATATCTAGGATTGGGTCAAAGAAGTTGTATTTCGCAGATCAAATTGCGAACTCAGCTTTTGTTCTGTTCCACCTTGGAGTATTACCATCTTTATATTAAGATTGTCATGGGAATTGCACACCACCTCGTGAGCTCTTGATATAGTGATACTTCTTGCCATCGCTATTCATTTCTCGGTTCCCATGTTGTAGCAACCGGAGTGCCGACAAGTGAATCGTGATGTGTGAAATCTATACCCTAGCAACTCTGTTGCTTGGTAGTTAAAGGACAATAATTTCATTCTTAGCGTGTTGGTCGAATCATTATTGTAAGATTGATTGTGTCACCTAGTCCATATCTCTGGTGCACTCTTCGATCAATGAGTTAGGGTTGTGCTAATCCCTCACTCTTTTGATCATATCATCTTGCCCTGAAAAGCAAGATTGCTCCCGAGCTTAGTAACATATCGGTGGTTCATGATTTTCTGAATATCTTCTCGGAAGTATCACCAGGTCGTCACCTGACCGCTATGTTGAGTTCGTGATCAAGTTGGTTTATTCCTGTAAACCACCCTTTCTCCAAGAATCCGTGTTGGATACCCCTGAGCTAGTTGGTTAAGCTATACATCAACTTGGAGAGCTGGAAGATAAAATCTTGTCCGACTTAGTTCATTTTAAGGGATATCTTGTGTGTGTTGAAGAAGGATGGTATTTCCATCGATTGACCTCGTGATCAGTTGACATATCATCTTATCCAATTCTTGATTTGAGTATGGGCTATCGTCAAATCAAATCAGAACCAACGATATTCATAATGTTGTCTTACTCGCGCTTGTTCCTCAAGCATACACCATTACATCCTTTAGGTCTGACCAATACTATCGCCTTCACATAGCTTTTGGAATTCCACCTATATGGAAGCCTGGATGGATTGTTGTTGAGCCCATTGACAACAATTTCACCTTGTCCATGATTCATGTTGAACATCTAAGTTAGTATTGGGAACTTTGTAAGCATTGCCTTCATGTTCCGCTCATCAGGTTTACGTTTGGATGAAAGGAGTGACTTCCTCCAATTCACGTGCATTTAATGCAAGTTGCCGCCGTGGATCCGAGAAAGTTAGTTTTGCTTCCTCTGGAATCGTCCCAAGTTAGTCACGCATGTGCGAAGTACTCTATGGTTTGATAGGTTGGCCGCCTCCATTCTATATGTGTTTCCTAGCACACCAAGCCACTGATTGATTTGTTCAAGGAGAAGAAGTTCCTTTTTAAGAGCTAGACTTATGTAAGGATTTCGATATCCTCGATGATGGTTCCCCACCTGAACTCGGTAGTGTTTTATTATAAGACTACTACGTGGTCATGCTTGTCTTGGATAGCGTGTTCACAGGTTTGTAGCAGAACCAGCTCATGTTTTGGAGTTTGCTATCGTAGTTCATTCCTCGAGAATCTCGCAACGTCATCTCGTCGATTTGTGTTGCAAACTTTCATTTTTCTTTCTAGGCTCGATGAGTCTGGATTATTTTGACACCAACCAGATCTGAATCTCAGGCAGATATGATGGTTGGAATGTCTCCCAAGAACTATAATAATGGTCTCGCCGTAATCGGTAAAGTGGATGTCGTGGCTGACACACTCAGCCGGAAGACCTATTATTGTAGCATCTTGATTGAAGAAGTTGGCCACCTCCCCATAAGGATTTCATAGGATTTACTCCGTAGTTATTCCTTATGGATTCTTGAGCTTCCGAAGTATGACCTGTTACTTGTTGTTCTAGATACCAAACCATTTCAATGAATGGGTTACGCTAGCACATCAAGCAGAACATTAGAAGCGGAGTGCTAAATGTCTCTCGGTCGATCATCCAGATTTTGTCCTCTTGGCCTCGCTAAGGTGAAATCTGAGAAAGTGTTATCTTCCTTTGCATCTGCATTCTCCACCGGTATTCATCATGGTAGTATGTTGTGTTGCCAGGATCCTTGACACGGATATTGGTAAAACCTTGATGAATAAGGAAATGCTCAAGTTCTTGAGAGCATGCACAAGCACTAGGTGCTATCATAGGCACTATCTGGGATTGGTCCCAGATTCCTCGATTATGCCATAACCTTTCAAACAGTGGATTCACCCTCTATTGTTGGGTTTCCCCCCAGTTACTAGAATCATTCCCAGCATTTGCATTTCGTTCCCAGCTTGCACCGCCATTGTGCCACTCTACCTTGGATCTCATCCATTTCCGATGATAAGCAAAATCTTCCATTGCGTTGTTTTCAACAAGGTAATCCACATCATCCATACTAGTCCGGGTATGTCGTTCATCCGGACTCCTTCAAATGATCGATTATGATTTGCCTTAAGTTGGTATAAAGAGTTTCAATGATCTCTGAATCAAAGATAATTCTTTTTGCCACTTAAGGGGATATTTCCACGAGTCACCTCCTCTAAGATGTCTGGTTATGGTATCATGGCAACTCAACTCCTCGCTACGCTGACAACCGTTCACCACCCTCTTAAGTGTGGAATTGTTGTCTACCTAGTGAACCCTCGTAATATGTTTCACCCCATCCCTTTGGATGTGTGTTTCGTGTCACAGCTAGAGAGATGTCCTATGTCTTACTCCGTGAGTTGATCCTGAGTTGCTTGATCTCTGAGAAGATCAATTATTTTAGAGTTTTCCCTATCCTCTCATTGTCATGTTAGTTGAAGTTCTCACAGCAAGACATCGAGACAATCATGGTGATCGAATCAATATCTTCAAGAGGTGCAATCCGGATCATGAGGATCGTGTTAGCTTTGTGTCCCCTTTGTCTTCTTACCTCACGTCTTGAATCTCGGGACGAGATTCTTGTTTAGTGGGGGTGAGTTGTCACATCCCTAGCTTCTGGCATTGCACTAGGATAGCTTCATGTGTGCATCATGTATAAATTTTTTCTTAAACTTGAAATGGGGACTAACAAACCCCAACACCCCCTTTGGAATACTAGGTTCCAACAATTGGAATTTCAATGAACCCAAAATGCCTTCATAAATGTTTACCATCTTTGGTCCTGGCTAAATCCTCTGCCAAAAATGGTTTCATATTTTTGGAGGCTATTCTGGATTTTTGCACCAAGCCATAAGTATTTGCATTTGGGCAATTTAAATCCTATAAATGTTTTAAAATGCCCAAATAATCTTGAAGGTATTTTTATGCTGTTGAGAATATTTTCAAATGTGCCTCTGAATATTTTCAGGTTTTTCCTAAATGGAATAGTTTTTCTACTATTTCAAAACACAGAACAGAAACAACTAAAAAGAAAAACAAAAAGCAGAGAGAGAGGGTTTTACCTGGCGCTTACCTGGCCTGACCCAGCACGGCCCAACCCACAGGCCTGTGCCAGCCGTCGTTGTCCTCCCGCCAGTCGGACAGGGCGCGTGCCCGGCGCGCGCAGCCACACGCCGGCCACCTCCTCCCTGCCTGGCTACCTCCCCCTTCCCCTGGACGTCTCTCGCAGCGCCACGCCACCCCCTGGAACTCTCTCACTCTCTTGCATCCGCAGTCTCTGCCCTCCTCTGCTCCCTCTCTCTCACCATCGAACACGCCGTCGCCACCGCTTGCTGCTGCCGCGGCCACCGCCACTGCCTCGCCTCGCCAACATGTCCAAGGGGTCCGCCAAGACGTCCTCGACCTACTCGCCAAGTCAAGCATCGTTGGACGCCCTGCATCGCCGGCTACCTCGTCGTCTTCTTCCTTCGGCCGCCGAGATCGCCGATGACCTTGTGCCCTCTACGACATCTCCCCGAGCCCGCTGAGCCTCTCCTCGCATCCGCCGTGAGCTCCTCCCCCTAACCCCCCCTCTCCTTTGCTTCGTTTGCATGCCGTAGCCGCCATCTCGCCTGTGACCGAACGCGCCGCCGCCTGCGCTCGTCGCCGGTGATGCTCCGGTGACCATTTGGTCCCGGGCATGCGTCCAACATGCTCACCGCCGCGCGTAGAGACCCCCTAGCGCCTCGCTGCGTTCGTTTGTGCACCGCAGCACCAATCCCGCGCTCACCCGAACGCCGGCGCCGCCCCGAGCTCGTTTCCGGCGAGCTCCGACCGTCCCCGCTGCCGCCACATGCCGTGCTGCATGCGGGTGAGGTCCAGCTCCCCGTAGATGGCCTCGGCCGCCCGTTTGGTAGCCGGAGACGCAAATCCGAGGCTCGCCGCCGCGTCTGGACTCGCCGGAGGCTAAACGCCGGCGACCGCTGACCCGTTGACCAGCGTGGGATGACCCCACTGCCCGGTTTGACTTCCCCCTCTCTCTCACTGACTTGCGGGCCCCGCCCGACTAATTACTCTAGTTAGCACTAATTAACTAATTAGGTTAGTTACTACAGTCACTGACTAGTGGGCCCATGCCCCTGCTAATTTAGGTTAAGTGCTAATTAAACATAATTAGCCCTGTTAATACTGACATGTGGGACCAGGGCCTTAACTAGTCTAGTTTAGTATTAATTTAGAGCTAATTAACTCAGGTTAATTAGTTTGACACTGACATGTGGGTCCAAGCCATCAAGTTTGACCTGGGCTGGCGCCTTTGACCTGCTGACGTCAAGCTGACGCAGATAACCTTTTCTGGATTTGTTTTTAATTCAGGAAATTTCAGAAAATATCCAAAACTTCTAAAATTCATATAAAATCAATCGTAGCTCAGAATGAAATAAGTTATATATGAAAAATTATCAGAAAAATCCAATCTATCCATCTGTACTGGTTTCATGCATGCTAAAGCAACTTAACCTTGCTGTTTAGTGCAAAACATGATAAGGCACTATTTGTTGAGGATATAGACCTTAGAGTCACCCGGCAGGAGGGGCCGGGTTACTCCAATGGTCATTACCAGAAGCCTGGAGCCAAGCTTGAAGATGGTGGGCCAGAGATGGGCTTAAGACCCGGATGTGGCTTAGGGCTCGTAGTTAAAATCGTTATTATGGTAGAACTTGTAGTGCAAGGCAAGTATGATTGAGAGTCCGAGCCGGACGCTCTTATGAGCCGGCCGGGGCTCTGAGGGCTGCTGGGCATCAGCCTCCCTATATAAAGGGACGACCCGGCAACGGTTTAGGGACGACAACAATCTCATCGAGAGCCGGGCATAGCAGTTTAGCTCCCTGGCGATCGTGACCCTAATCAATACCATCTCAACTGGACGTAGGCTTTTACCTTCACCGTAAGGGGCCGAACCAGTATAAACCCTCGTGTTCCTTGTCCCACATTAACCCCTTCAAGCTTCCTAGTTGCGATGGCTCCACGACTAAGTCCTAGCTCGAGGACATCTGCCGTGACAATTCCACGACAGTTGGCGCCCACCGTGGGGCCAGCGCACGGTGGATTTGAGTTCTTGAAGGGCAGCTTCGAAGGGCTCAAGGGATACGCTGTGGGCCGGATGACCAAGAGTCGTCACGGCAAGCTCTACATCGACGATGCAAACTGGGGCCCCGACGCCGGCTCAATTGAGTACGGGTACCGGGTCCCCTTCGGTGGAATTCATGTCTTCATTGGCAAGATTGGTGAGCCGGGACCTGAGCCGGATCTCTGCGCCGATCTCATCGAAACGGCTCAGCGCGCACGACCCGCCCGGGCCCGGCCTGCCTTAAGGCACGCTTTTGTGGGATGCATCCATGGAGGGCCCTCTGATCCAGCTGGGCCTGGTGATGAGACGGCCGCCGGCTCTGACGGCGAGTCGGCCACCGATGAGTCAAACTCGTTGTACCAACTTTAGGATGGCAGGCTCATGGGTTGTTCCGATGGTGACAGTATTCCGGACCTATTTGAGCCGCCAAGTCAGGTTGGAGTTTTTATGGCTGGAGCACAGCCTGTTCAGAGCCCCGCTGCTGGAGCGGGAACCCCGGTGCCTTCGCCGGCTCAGGTGCTAATGGATCTCACGGACAAGATGACGGCCCTGTTAACCGCCACGGTTGACCCGGCGGATCAAGCTCGGCATGACGCGGAGGTGGCACAGTTAAAATTGGATCTAGTGAAGGCTAAAGAGGATCTTGCAGCGGAAGGGATCAGGCTGGCTGCGGAGAGGGCGGCTCTCGATGCCCAAACCCAGCTGATCCAGGCGCAGTCCTTCCAACTCACGATGGATCAAAACGCGGCCAATGAGGTCCTGAGAAGGAGGCACCAAAAGGCCCAATCTCGACTCCCTCCGGTTTACGATCCACGCAACCTCTTCAACACACCAGGTGCAGGGTAGTAACCCGCCAGGGATCATAGCGCCCGGGTCTGGACCCCTTATTCAGCCACGAGTGATGGGGCCTCCCCAGGTGCCCCCTGCCCCGCCTCAGTATGTGCCAATACCTCCGGGTCATTATAATAACCCGCTGGAGAACATGGTCGCTGCGGCAGCACGGCTGGCGGCTCTACCAGTTGATGGCGACTCTCCGACGGCTATTGAAACCCGCCGGGTCAGGGAACTCCTTCAGACAGCACTGGCGCAGCAAGAGGCGTACTCCTACAGCCGGGACAGGATCCACTCGACCCCTCGTCCAGGCCAGAGCCCGAGTTACAGCCGGCACATGGTCTCAGCAACCGGCTCAAGTAACGTCCGACGCCATGACCTGCCCCCTGGCCATGGCCCGGCTCATAATGGAGCCTTTTACGCAGCAGACCAAGCACGGTAAGAGGCGGAGCAAGTGCCGCAATTGACGGCTTACCAGACCCCCCCGGCTTATCCGACGGCTTCCATTGATGTGGGTATCCCTACCAGGACCGGGGGAGTCCCTTGCTTAGTGCCAGCTATCCGTAATGAACGTCTACCTAAGGATTTCAAGGGCCCTAGGAAGGTGCCTAACTACACAGCTGACTTACAACCCGCAGCCTGGATCGAGAGTTATGAGATGGCTATGGAGCTGCTGGAGGTCAGTGAGGCGTCCATGGCCAAGTATTTCACCATGATGTTAGATGGGACTGCCCGCACTTGGTTGAAAGGGCTACCACCGAACTCCATTGGGTCTTGGGCTGAGCTGAAAGCCCGGTTCATCCAAAACTTCAAAGATACCTGTAGGCAGTCTATGTCAATTGTGGATTTGACTAACTGTAAGCAGCAGGAGGGTGAATCCACGACCCATTGGGTTCGCCGGGTTAAGGAGATCATACATTCATCAGATAAGATGGATGCCGGCTCTGCAGTCTTAATGTTAGAGCAGAATTGTCGCTTCGTGCCCCTGAAGATGAAACTCGGGCGGCTTAAACGCGACTGCAGTGATATGGGTACACTAATGGCGGCTCTTGTCAAGTACGCCGATTCCGATGGTACCAAGGATCCCCCTTCAGATGATGAAAGGACAGGGAAGGGAAAGAAGAACGGCAATGGCAAGGGTCCTCAGTTTAACCCGGGGAACCAAGGAGGAGGCAAGCGCAAGGCAGATGGCAGCCTAGAGTTTGTGGCCAACGCCAGCTCACAAGGTAATAACCAGCGACGCAAGGGGAGGCCCCCTCCCCGAGGCGGCGGGTCAGGTCCGACGCTGGAGCAGCTGTTGAATGAACCTTGTCCAAGGCATGGCTCTAGAGAGAAGCCAGCGACTCACCTGTGGAAGGATTGTGCGATCATGAAGGCCTTTAAGAACTACAATGGCCCGGGCGGCGGCTCAGGTGCCGGCGGCTTTCATGGCCCGGGGGGCGGCTCAAATTCTGGTCCTCAGAGCGGTCAAGGGGGCTTTAATCAACAGTCTGGCCAGGGTCATCAACAGCAGCAGGGGGGTTATCAGACCAATCCAAAGCAGCTTAGCGGTGGACAGTATCATGTGTTTACCACTAGTTTGTGCAAGCGAGATCAGAAGCTTCACAAGAGGGCTGTGAATGCTGTGGAGCCGGCGATCCCACGCTACTTGCGGTGGTCTGAGCAACCTATAGTGTGGAGTAGGGAGGATCACCCTCCCCGGGTGGATAACCCGGGCCACTTGGCCTTAGTGGTGGCTCCTCAAGTGGGAGGATATAAATTCACAAAGGTACTCATGGATGGAGGCAGCAGCATCAACATCCTCTATTATGAGACTTTTCGCCGTATGGGGTTGGTTGATAAGAACCTCAGCCAGTCGAACACTATCTTCCATGGCGTGGTACCTGGTAAGTCGGCTTATCCAGTCGGCAAGATCGAATTGGAAGTGGCTTTTGGTGATGAAAACAACTACAGGGTGGAGAAATTGACCTTTGAGGTGGTCAAGATAAGAAGTCCCTACCATGCTATATTTGGACGGCCAGCTTACGCCAAGTTCATGGCACGGCCGTGTTATGTGTATTTACAACTCAAGATGCCGGGTCACAATGGGACCATTACGGTTCACGGCAGCCGGAAGGTGGCTCTGGAGTGTGAGGAAGGCGATGCGGCTTATGCAGAATCTGTGTGTGCTACAGAGGAGTTGAAGTTTTACAAGGACAATGTTGACCCAACAGATATGACCTCTCTGAAAAAGCCAACTACAGAACAAGAGCCGGCAATGAAATTTAAATCAGCTGATGAGACTAAACTTGTTGATTTTGTTCCAGGTGACTCCTCTCAGCAGTTTAGCATCAGTGCCAATCTGGATCCAAAATAGGAAAGCGCGCTCATCGAGTTCATCCGTGAGAATAGGGACATCTTCGCATGGAAACCTTCTGACATGCCAGGTGTACCTAGAGAACTCGCTGAGCATACTCTCAATGTTGATCCTAAATTTAAGCCGGTCAGACAGTTCCTTCGGCGGTTTAATGAAGAGAGGCGGAAAGCTATTGGTGAAGAGGTGGCCCGGCTCTTGGCGGCCGGGTTTATCGTTGAAGTCTTTCACCCAGAGTGGTTGGCTAACCCGGTGCTCGTACTCAAGAAGAACGGCACCTGGCGGATGTGTGTGGACTACACGGACTTGAACAAGGCGTGTCCGGCTGATCCTTTTGCCCTCCCCCGTATTGATCAAATCATTGATGCTACGGCAGGTTGTGCACGTCTAAGTTTCTTGGATGCTTATTCCGGTTATCATCAGATTAAGATGGCAGTTAAGGACCAGGAGAAGACGGCGTTCATTACTCCCTTTGGAGCCTTCTGCTATGTATCCATGCCTTTTGGACTCAAGTGTGCACAGGCGACTTACCAGCGTTGTGTACAGAACTGTCTTCATAAACAGATTGGGCGTAATGTTCACGCTTACGTGGACGATATTGTGGTTAAGTCCATAAAAGAGGAAACCCTGATAGATGATTTAAGGGAAACCTTTGATAATCTCCGGGTCTATAAGATGATGCTTAACCCGGCCAAGTGTGTCTTCGGTGTTCCTGCAGGCAAACTCTTGGGCTTTTTGGTTTCTGACAGAGGCATTGAGGCTAACCCGGAGAAGATCAAGGCCATCACCTCCCTGGCTAAGCCGACGTGTATAAATGACGTTCAGCGCTTGGCGGGTCGCATTGCTGCTTTAAGCTGGTTTATAAGCCGTTGGGGTGAGAAGGCCATGCCCTTATATCAGTTGATGAAGAAAACTGATAACTTTGTCTGGAATGATGCAGCTAATACCGCCTTTGAGGATTTGAAGAAGCAGCTGGCAGAGCCCCCAGTCCTTGCTGCTCCGGTTGATAAGGAGCCCTTACTACTGTATGTGGCAGCAAACGCACGAGCTGTCAGTGTGGCCATTGTGGTAGAGCGCAAGGAGGAGGGTAAGGAACATCCGGTTCAGCGGCCGGTTTATTATGTCAGCGAGGTGCTCATTGAGTCCAAGCAGCGGTACCCGCATTGGCAGAAGCTCGTGTATGGTGTGTTCATGGCAAGCCGGAAACTTAAGCATTATTTTCAGGGTCATCCCATCACTGTGGTCAGCTCTGCCCCCCTTGGTGACATCATCCAAAACAGAGAGGCCACAGGGAGAATTGCTAAGTGGGCTATAGAACTTGGACCTCATGGTCTCAAATATGTGCCACGCACTGCTGTTAAATCTCAGGCCTTGGTGGATTTCATCAATGATTGGACAGAGTCACAAGTGCCTGAGCAGAAGCCGGATAACACATATTGGACTATTCACTTCGATGGGTCCAGGCAGTTGGAGGGCTCGGGGGCTGGTGTTGTATTGGCTTCCCCAAAAGGTGACAAGTTCCATTATGTGCTACAGTTGATGTTTCCTTGCACTAATAATGCGGCTGAGTACGAGGCCTTGCTCCACGGTCTTCGGATGGCTAAGGAAATGAGCTTGAGCAGGGTAAGATGCTTCGGTGACTCAGACTTGGTGGCTCAGCAAGTATCCGGCAAGTGGGACTCTAAAGACCCGCTCATGGCGGCTTATCGCCGCGAAGTCGATGCCATTGCTGGGCACTTTCAGGGCTACCAAGTAGAGCACATTGATCGCAGGAAGAACGAGGCGGCTGATGCCCTAAGCCGGCTAGGCTCTCAGCGAAAGCCGGTGCCGCCTAACACTTTCCTGGATGTCCTGTATAGCCCTTCGGTTAAGTTGCCTACGGAGGAAGACTTGGCTGTCCCTGACCCGGAGGCACGACTGGTGGCGGCTCTCCATATCATACCAGACTGGACAATGCCATATCTGGCTTACATGACCCGGGGCGAGTTGCCTGAGGATGAAACTTTGGCCAGGCAAATAACCCGGCGGGCCAAGTCAATGATTGTTATCGATGGCGAGTTACATCATCGCAGTGTTACAGGAGCGTTTCAGCGTTGTGTCTCCCCTGAGGAAGGTCAAGAGATCTTGCGTGAGATCCATGAAGGGGATTGTGGCCATCACGCCGGCTCAAAGTCTCTTGTGGCCAAGGCTTTTCGTCATGGTTTTTATTGGTTGACGGCTCATGCTGATGCAGAGGACTTGGTCAGTAAATGTGATGGTTGCCAGAGGTTCTCACGACGGGCTCATGTGCCGGCTCAGGAGCTGAGGATGATCCCAATCACTTGGCCCTTTGCGGTCTGGGGGCTTGATATGGTTGGGCCTTTTAAAAGGTCCAAGGATAAGAAGACCCACCTCTTGGTGGCAGTTGATAAGTTCACAAAGTGGGTGGAAGCTGAGCCAGTTAGCAAGTGCGATGCAGCCACGGCGGTTCAATTTATGAAAAAGGTGATTTTCCGCTTCGGCTTTCCGCACAGCATCATAACTGACAATGGCACCAATCTCTCCAAAGGCGCTATGGAAGAGTTTTGTCAACGAGAGCATATCCGACTTGATGTTTCCTCAGTGGCTCATCCTCAATCCAATGGTCAAGCTGAGAGAGCTAACCAGGAGATTCTGAAGGGCATCAAGCCCCGGCTTTTGGTCCCTTTGCAACGGACGCCGGGTTGTTGGGTGGAGGAGTTGCCCTCCGTCTTATGGAGTATCAACACTACTCCTAACAGGTCTACAGGCTTCACGCCTTTCTTCATGGTTTATGGAGCAGAAGCAGTCCTCCCCAGTGACATCCGTCACGACTCACCTCGCGTGGCGGCTTATGTTGAGACGGATAATGAACAGGCGCGCCAAGATGCTCTTGACTTGTTGGACGAACAGCGTGATGTGGCCGCAGCCCGTTCAGCGATTTACCAACAAGACCTGCGCCGTTATCATAGCCGCCGGGTCAAATCCCGGGTCTTCCAGGAAGGCGACCTTGTGCTCCGGCTCATCCAGGATCAAACAGATGCACACAAGTTATCCCCGCCTTGGGAAGGGCCCTTTGTGGTCAGCAAGAACTTGCACAACGGGTCATATTACCTCATTGACATTCGGGAGCACAAAGATTCACGAAATCGGAGGAGGAGACCCGTCGGCCGTGGAACATAGCTCAGCTTCGGCCTTATTACACTTGAGCCACCGGCTCTCGTGGTGTACATACTTCTCTTAGCCATGTATATATTATGATAAGCAATAAAGCAGGACCTCTGTCCTTTTTTCTCCTCCAAATATACACGTGTTGTTCTTATTGCAAGATTACATGATGATTTAAAGGAGGATCCGGCTTATGATCGTATTCGAATTTAGCCGTAAGCAGTAAAGTCACTTGGGGGCTTCCTGTTCAAACATGGGTCGTATTCGAACCAAAGAGAACATAGCTGTCGATACCCATTTGATTGGCAAAGTGCCGAGCTCATTGGGAAATTACCTTTGGTCATATTTGAATCATAGTTTAACCCCTCTGAGAACCGACGTGGATCGTATTCGAATCAGCGTCGTTAAACAATTCTTGAAATCACTTGGGGGCTTCCTGTTCAAACATGGGTCGTATTCGAACCAAAGAGAACATAGCTGTCGGTACCCTCTTGATTGGCATCGCCACACCCACTGGGGGCTATGTGATCGTATCCGAATCTTAGCTTAACCCCTTTGGGCCGGGTTTCTGGTCGTATTCGAACTGGAAGCCCCTAAGTTCCTATGTTCTATCACAAGTTTACTCTGATTATGTCCAGGTGTGTACGGCCGGGTCTCGCTTTGCCGGCTTAACTTTGGTTTACAGTGTTAGTTGAACACCATGGGTGTCATCAAGACAGGTAACTCGGAGTTAAGATACCAACCTTGTTACCCGGGTTATCTAAACCGGAAGTATGCTTACAGGCCGCTAAGGGTGTTATTACGGCTGTGTTAAGGATATAATTGAGGACCAGTCTTTTTTGATTCATATTCCGGGTTATCTATCCGAAACACCTGATTCTCAGGGCGGTAAGCCGCCTCGAGACTTGTGATTTGCCTTTCTGTGCAGGATACTTAAAGGCACCTCTTTCAGGTTGAGAAAAACAAAGGGATGATTATGACCCGGAGAAACATCAAAGAGACAATTTCATAAGACCTTGGCATTCAATACGTGCACGATGGCACGGCAGAGATAGACTGTTGCACCTACTCTATTACAAAACTCATCAAGTCTAAAAAGGGTGGAGCATTGTTTGGTAAACCGCCAGCCGAGTTACGATGCCCGCTGAGTGGAAGTCTCCGGCTCGTTCCTGTCCTCTCCTCCGGCTGATCCCAAGACCTGGAAGGTTGATGACTTCCAGTCGATGCCGCGGAGAGCCTCGAATTGGGCTTCCTCGTCAATTAACCCGGCCGGGTCAATCTCCGGGGCGAAGGTGTGCTGACGAGCCGGCGGGATCAGGTTGAGGGCTTCATAGCGAGGGGTTGGAATCCTCTGATTCTCCGCGTCATAACCCGGCTGGTACTTGGTCAGATCTGTGTCGTTCCCGATGAGGGTGGCCACCGGGCGTACAACCTTCACGCACGCCGCGAAGTCCTTCTGATCGAAAGCTGAGCCGTCTTCCTTCAGGCTTGGATAGCCAAGGGCGATGTCCGCCGGGTCTAACTCCGGCAGGAATGCCTTGGCCCGGCTCAGCGCGGCGATCGCTCCGGCTCTCGCAGAAGCCCGTCGCAGCTCTTGGATCCGCTGAGGCAGAACGGCGAGCCGGCGCAGGACTTCTGCCAGGTGAGTCGGCACCTCGTTGGAGAGGGCCACCACAGCTAAGGCACGCTGTGACCCGGTGTAGAGCTGCTCCACCAGGGTATACACGGCCTTTAGCTTGGTGACCACGCTCTGGTTGAGGTTGGCACTTCTGGGACCTGTTTAACAGAATCAAGTAAGTCGGCGACAAGGATGAATCATGAGATATAAACATTCTAACATTGATGAAAGCCGGTGAGGCGACTTACCGAAGATGGCGGCCACCATTTGGGAAACCTGGCGCTTTAGGCCGGAGAGCTCGGCGGTCTTCTCAGAGAGAGTCTTCTCCGCCTGTTCTGCCCGGGTCACCAGTGCGGCCTTCTCTTCAGCCCAGGCCTTCCGCTCGGCATCAAATTCTGTCTTCAGCTTCTCTTGAGCGGCGATGCTGGAGACAAACTTGGCATTTGCCTTCCGGGTCTCCATCTCCTGCGTCTTCAGCCGGCTCTTGAGATCCGCAAGGTCCGACTCTAGTTTCTTGCCAACAGCCTGTATAAATTTCCGGGTTATGACATGAGCAGTTACTATATAAGTCCCAAGCACTTTCCAAGCAAAGATACTTGGCACTTGGGGGCTAATGCATATTGAACGTATCTATCTACATACAGCCGGCTCAATTGAGTAAGCCGGAACCTAAGTCTACAACATATTCAAATCATAAGTCGTCGACTTGGGGGCTAGCATGGCAAAGATAACTATGTAGTAAGTAAGAAGATAACAGAAGGATACCTCAGATTTTTGCTGGATCTGGTTTACCATGGCGACCTCGGCGTCCCGGCTCTTGTGTACTTGGCTGATGTAGCCAGAGACGAGCTCTCCAATGCTCAGGTTGCTGTAGTTGGAGAGGTCCAGATTCGCCCGGTGGGGCTGAAGCAGCTCCCCCTTAGCGGAGCACTTGGCCAACACGGTCGGTCTCCCCGGCTCAACAAACTCCGTCCGGGTGATTACCACGTCCGGGTCGTCTGCTGGTGGAGCTGAGCCGGAGGCCTCCGGGTTAACCGATGCTTCGGTTGTTGCCTTGGTAGTTGGGGCAGCGGCTTCAGGTGCCGTGTCCATTGGAGTGGTGGCTTCGGGGGCGGAGGCAGCTGGCGGTTCTTGAGCCGTCACCTCCGGTTCAGGCAAATCCGGCACTCCGGCTGATCTGGTCTTCTTTGCTCTTTTGGTGAGTTTTGCCTGAGCACTGAAAGACAGAAGTGTTAAGCACACAAAGAGTAAGTACAGACAAATATAATGTAAGATGGTTGTCATTACCCGGGCGCGGTCTTGAAAGCCGGAAGACTCGACTGCATAGAGTCGCCCGAAGAAGGGGAGGTCTCCTGATAATTGGAGTCAGAAGAATTGAGTGGCTGACGGATAACACCCGCCAACGGATGAAAAGGGTACAAGTGAGAAAAAACCTCAGTTCGACGCTTCCTTGTTGCGTCGGGTAGCCCGGCGGAGAGATCGGTGTCCTTGTTGGTCCGGGTGTGACGCCGGCTTTCATGAACCTGTCGCTTCAAAATAAATTGAGGGTCTTGGTAAGCTAAAGGATGTGAAAAGCTTACTTTCCGGGTTACCCTTCGGACTTTCAGCTGTGGCAAGGGCTCCGAGTCGGAGGAAAGCGACATTACCTCTTCAACCACCGGGTTACTTGCGCCGGTGTCATCCTGTCAATGAGCAAGTATTGATAAGGCGGACAGCAACAAACAGTGAATATAATAAGGACTTAAATGCTCAGGAGTTACCTCTGACTCGGAGCTGTCGCTTAATTGCATCAGCTCCGAAGCAGTAGGCCTGCTTCCTTTTTTGCGAGGGGCGGCTTTCTTGGCGGCTTTCTTCGCCTTCCTGGCTTTCTTGGCCGCCTCATGGTCATATTTAACCCGCCAGAACTTATCATCAGCCTGAAAAATACAATGACGAATTCTTAAAACGGTTCAGATGAAGGTTATATGCAGACGAAGATAAAAACTTAAAGTCAGCGGCTTACCGCTGGGGCTGGATTGGTCTTGCAGAAGGGGGCTAACCCGGTCCTTCCGCAGTCTGCCAGGCTCTCGTTTAAAAGAGCCTTGGTCTCCTCCTCTGCAACATCTTCTGGAAGATCATTGCGGCTGTGCCTCTGAGGGTCATCCTTTCGCCCTGTGTACTCACACATTAAGCCGGGGCGGCGGCTCCATGGGATCACCCGCCAGGAGATCCAGACCCGGACCAGGTCAATTCCGTTCAGACCGTTGCCCAGGAGGTCCTTGATTTTGTTGATAGTAGGAAGCAGAGGCTGGCGCTCCGCTTGAGTCAGCTTGTCCGACAGTGGGTGAGTCGGCTCCAGACGTGTTGGGCGAAAGCCGGGCAGCGGGCTTTCATCAGCCGGGGACGTATCTTGGCAGTAGAACCAAGTCATGTTCCAGTCCTTGGGGTGGCTCGGTGGCTCTGCATAAGGGAAAAGACAATCCCTACGCCGCTGGATGGAAATGCCACCTAACTCCAGACTTGGTCCGTTGGCGCACTCATTCTGGCGGTTTAAATAAAAAAGCTCTCTGAAGAGCAGCAGACTAGGCTCTTCTCCAAGGTAAACCTCGCAGAAGACTTGGAAATTGCAGATGTTGGACACTGAGTTGGGGCCTATATCTTGAGGCCGCAAGTCGAAGAAGTTGAGCACGTCCCTAAAAAACTTTGAGCCGGGCGGTGCGAAGCCCCGGCTCATGTGATCCGCGAAAATCACTACCTCCCCATCCTTTGGCTGTGGTCTCTCTTCTGACGGGTCAGGGGCACGGTAGGACATGACTTCTTTCTTAGGCAGATATCCGGACTTAACAAAATTGGCTAGGGTCTCGTTGGTGACGTTGGACCTCATCCAGTTGCAAGTGATGGGAGCCTTAGGAGGCATGGTGAAAGTTGGCAGTCTATGACAAAAAGGAAAAATGTCCGGGTTAATTTAAGCCGGAGATCTACAATTCACAACTAAGGTGGCGGCTTATGAAGGGGACTAATGATATATACTCTGGTACAGTGGGTTATTTAAGCCACAGGGGCATTCAGAGTAAGTTGGTTATCTACGGCCTTACCACAGTTAAGCCGGAGGATTCTACGAAGCATGGTTTTCTTTAAAGCCGGAGGATTCTACGGCGCGTGGTTTCTTTAAACCGGAATTGTAAGCCGCCAAGGTTCAATGGTTGCAGTTTTTACTAAGTGTGGTAAAACAGGTTTCACATATTGCAGTAACTTTTTTGGATCAAAATGGTCGGGCAAAGGAAAAATTTCTAGACCTAGAAACCGAAGTGAGGGAGTTCTTGGGTTCGAACAAGGTTCTTATGCAGTACAAGGAAGGCTACTTGCGTGTGAAATGGATCTTAAAACAACTACCGCACTAGTTCTATGCAGGCCTAAGATCAAGCAGGAGGAGCAACTAGGAGAACTACCGAACTTGCGGGCAATGGTGACGAACACGAAGAACGTGGATGAACCCTACTGCAGATCTACTCTACGGGGTAGTGAGAACTTACCGGAGCTGAAGAGGTGCGGGAGTCGCCGCCGTTTATCTGGTCCGAGTCAGGGTGATGCAGCGGCCAAGGTTGACGAAGACCAGAGGCGAGACGGCGGCGGCAAAGTGCGAGCTCAGGGAGAGAGGCAGCGGCGCGAGGAGGAAGAAGAGTGGCAGAGAAGCCCGTCGGGCCGGCCTATTTATAAGGCAAGGTCATAAGTAGGCGCGAGATTCAAGGAGACCACGGCGTGGTTATCTCCCCCCCCCACGGCGCCTCGATTTTCGGGATGACAGTAAGAGCAAAGATCCGTTGCGGATCTGGTGGAGTAAAAAACGGGCTTAATGGAAGATGACGTCACGGCGGATTATCCGGAGACCAGAGGATGACGTCACGCCGGGTTATGGCCTTCACATGAATGGTAAGCCGGAGATTTTTTCTGTCGGCAGAGTTGAAGATTGACACGAGCCGGCTCAAATCAATCTGGGGCCTAATGTTGAGGATATAGACCTTAGAGTCACCCGCCAGGAGGGGCCGGGTTACTCCAATGGTCATTACCAGAAGCCCGGAGCCAAGCTTGAAGATGGTGGGCCAGAGATGGGCTTAAGACCCGGATGTGGCTTAGGGCCCGTAGTTACAATCGTTATTATGGTAGAACTTGTAGTGCAAGGCAAGTATGATTGAGAGTCCGAGCCGGACACTCTTATGAGCCGGCCGGGGCTCTGAGGGCTGCTGGGTGTCTGCCTCCCTATATAAAGGGACGACCCGGCAGCGGTTTAGGGACGACAACAATCTCATCGAGAGCCGGGCATAGCATTTTAGCTCCCTGGCGATCGTAACCCTAATCAATACCATCTCAACTGGACGTAGGCTTTTACCTTCACCGTAAGGGGCCGAACCAGTATAAACCCTCGTGTTCCTTGTCCCACATTAACCCCTTCAAGCTTCCTAGTTGCGATGGCTCCACGACTAAGTCCTAGCTCGAGGACATCTGCCGTGACAATTCCACGACACTATTTAAATTCAAAAGTTGAGTTTGGGATTGAACTTTTGGTTCAAAATGGCTCAAACCCATCTGGTTGTAGTTGCATTGGCCCAACACACTCATTCTGCCATGTCATGATCATGCATCATATTGTGCATTGCATTGATTGTGTTTCTTGTTCGTTTGTCGGTGCTTGTCCCCTCACAGTAGACGTGTACCGACGAAGTGATCGATGACACCGATGAAGAACTATGCTATCTTCAAAAGTGCCAAGCAAGCAAAACCCCCTTGTTCATTCCGATACAATCCCACTCTCTTGCTCCTGCTCTCTTTTATTGCATTAGGACAACAATGATTCATCTGTTACTTGCTGCGGTAGTTGAACCCCTTATCCTCTGCATGACCTGTCATTGCCACAGTAAATAGATGAAACCCACTAGCATGAGTAGGAGTTGTTTGAGCCCTGATGTGTCTACTCATTCATGCTTGTTTGTCGTGCCTTCTATTGCTTAGAGTTGTGTCAGGTCTGATTCATCGGGGATGAATCGGAGGTGTGCGAACATGTCCTACTGTTGAGAGGTAAGTGTGTGAACACGATTTGGTAAAGGTATCGGTGAGAGGCCATGTAGGAGTACATGGTGGGTTGTCTCATTGAAGCCATCCTCTGGAACTGAGTTCTGTGTTTGTGATCCATGAAACAGCTACTACCATGCATTGGGCCCTGAAATATGACCCCGCTCGACTTCTTAATCACCCTTGTCCTCTGTCCAGGAGTTGCAAGTAGTTTCTGGTGTTTGTAGTATGCTGGAGGCCGTGCACAGCGCTGACCGAAGGGGTGGGCTGTGATGCGGTAGGCACGTGGCCGGGTATGCCGGGCGCCCGTTTGGTGTCGCGAAACCCTGTACACATCGTTCAGGGCCGTATGTGGAAACCTCGGCCGGACTCCCTGCGGATGGAACCTGAATAGGCGATAAACCTGGACTAGAGACTTGAGTGCTTAGGTAGGTCGTGGTCTACACCCACGTCGGCTTTCGCTTGAAGTCTGTCGAGCACATGTCGTGTGCAGACGCTAAGTGGTGGAAACATGTATGAAGAAGTACACCCCTGCAGGGTTAACATCATCTATTCGAATAGCCGTGTCCGCGGTAAAGGACTTCTGGGTTGCCTATACAGTTCATAGACAAGTGAAAGTGGATACTCTGAAATACGCAAGATAAGCATGAGTGTTATGGATGGCGTTCTCGTAGGGAGACGGGAGCGGATCCATAGTGGAGTATTGGTTGGTGAATATGTGGACTCGTGTACGCCACCTCAACAGAGTTACATTGCAGTCGTAGTTCAGGATAGCCACAGAGTCAAAGCTGGCTTGCTGCAGTTAAACCCCACCATCCCCTTGTTGATACTGATGCATATGTACTTAGTTCTGATGTAAGTCTTGCTGGGTACATTTGTACTCACGTTTGCCTATTTTATGTTTTTGCGGAGAGACTTCAGTCTCACTAGTAGTTCCGTGTGGACTTCGACGTTTAGCTTGTTACCTCAGCTACGATCTTGTGCCCTCGACAGGATCTGATAGATAGTCAGGCTTCTCAGCCTTTTTCATTTGTAGATGTCTGTACTCAGACATGTTAAGCTTCCGCATGTGCTTTGACTTGTATGCTCTGAATGCTGGGTCGAGAGACCCATGTTTGTAATATCTCGCTCCTCGGAGCCTAGTGAATAAAATACTTGAGTTGTAGAGTCGTGTTGTTATGCCATGTTGTATTTGCACATATCGAGCATATTGTGTGTATGTTATTGAAATGCTTGGTATGTGTGGGATCTGACTATCTAGTTGTTTATCTTCGGTAGCCTCTCTTACCGGGAAATGTCTCCTAGTGCTTCCACTGAGCCTTGGTAGCTTGCTACTGCTCCGGAACACTTAGGCTGGCCGGCATGTGTCCTTCTTCGTTCCTGTGTCTGTCCCTTCAGGGAAATGTCACGCGGTGTCTGCCGGAGTCCTGTTAGCCTGCTACAACCCAGTTTACCGGAGTCCTGCTAGCCCAGCTGCAACAGCCCGGATTCACTCGCTGATGACCGACACGTTCGTTGCTGGGTCATGTATGCATGTCCCTGTAAGTTAGTGCCACTTTGGGTTCACGACTAGCCATGTCAGCCCGGGCTCCTTGTCATATGGATGCTAGCAACACTATCATATACGTGTGCCAAAAGGCGCAAACGGTCCCGGGGAAGGTAAGGCGACACCCGTGGAATACCGTGCGTGAGGCCGCAAAGTGATATGAGGTGTTACATGCTAGATCGGTGTGGCTTTGAGTCGGGGTCCTGACACTAGCATATGCAGATATGGCCTCAGAACACTGGAGACCGAAAGGTCGAGCGTGAATCATATAGTAGATATGATCAACATAATGATGTTCACCATTGAAAACTACTCCATCTCACGTGATGATTGGACATGGTTTAGTTGATTTGGATCACGTGATGTAGCGACCAGACCTCAAATGGCCTGTGCTGCTGTGCACCAGTGTCATCCCTGGATCAGTAATGCTGACACGCACAGTACAAATGGAGGATTTATAACAGAGTAGCAATCACACACTTATTACATCGAATATCTCCAAAGAGATTAAGTATGATAAACATGGCTAAAGGCCATCTAATAACGATAACAGCGGAAGACTTGGAAGATAAGTGAGCCCATCAACTCTAGCGGCATCACTGAGTATAAGACCACGACCTAAAGCACCTTACTCGTCGTCTGAAAAGTCTGCAACATGAAACGTTGCAGCCCGAAAACGGGTCAGCACATAGAATATGCTGGCAATGTAACACATAGAGAATAATGAACAATGATAATGCTATACTATATGCATATATGGCTGGTGGAAAGCTCTATGGTTACAGTTTTTGCGAAAAGCCAATTTTATCCTACTTCAAAAAGGAATAAATTTTATTTAACTATCATGGTGGTTGAAACATTGAGAAGGTACCTCCAACTCAATCCCAATTAAGTATCATCAATAACCCAACAAAATTAATTATAAGTATCACGGTGATGAGATTCAAATGATAATCCAGGTACTAGATACTCAAGTTGTCCATAACCGGGGACACGGCTAATCATGATTAGTTTGTACACTCTGCAGAGGTTTGTGCACTTTTCCCCACAAGACTCGATCGCCTCCGCTTGATTCTCGCACTGCATGACGTTTGAGAAACGGATGACCGAGACACAGTCTATCAGAAACAATCACTCTTTACTCTGGATGGACCGGTACACCTACTTTCGCCTACATCTGCTAGTCCACCTCTTCAAGAGATCCTGTAACCTACTCAGCTATGCTAGAGCCCATAATAGCTTGCGGCTGCACACGGAAGTTTCTAGCATGAATAATCTTATGATCCCTTTGAGCCTGGGTGGCGGACCTTATACATACAGACAACACTGGGTTCTCCAGGTGCCTCAATCCACCCAGATGTGAGTTTTAGTTGCCACCTTAAGTTGAACCATTAATAAACATCTCACATCTGTCATGAATATCTCTCAAACCCAATCCACGTCTACGAGCATAGCATGGCAATAATAAAAGCAACGTAGAAGTAACTCCCAAGGGTTTGATAAGAAAACAGGTAATAGGTACTACCTCAACTACTTCCCAATACCCACAATTTAATTAGATCCTAACCATGCAATATTTGAGGAAAAAAGATCTAATGCAATAAAACTGGGTATGAACGGGGTATGATCAAAGTGTTACTTGCCTTGCTGATGATCCGCAAAAGCTAGCGAGTCGAAGTAACAAGCGGCACACTCCGGGTACTATATCACAAACAAACAAGCATACAATCAGTACTCATCTAATGCACGGGTAAAACTCGAATGGAAGATCCAAGCAGAAAGTTCAACTTAAGAACTCCGGTTTGCAAAAAGAATCAACTCGAAAGAAGCAACGAAAGTCAAACGGCGAAAGAAAGAAACTTCGTTTGCTAATCTGGATCTAGGTCAAATTTTACTGTAGCAAAAACTTGTTTGAGTAGGTTAAACGGAAAGAGAATTTCGAGACGAAACTCTAGGCGCTTGAATCGCTTGATTCCGATAAACGAGCGAAAAGTTAAACAGAATCGAAGATTTGATCAGAGATCGAATCTGAGAAAATAACGAGAAAATCCGACGAAAAAGAAAAACGGACTAACGGTTAAATAACGGCCGTTCGTTAACAGAGAAAAACCGACGAACGCGTTCGTTAAAACGAACGGTTCGGTGAACGCTCGCAAAATAATAAAACCGAAAAAAACCGATCTAGGTTTTTTTTAAACGAAGGGTTTTTTTTACAGAAAACCGGCAACGACGGAAACGGGCGACGGCAGTACCTCGATGGGCGGGCTCCGGCGAGGGCTTGGCCGGCTCCGGCGAAGGGCGGCGGGCGGCGGGGGTGCGGGGTGCGAGGGGCGGCGAGGGGCG
>NC_057799.1:95193591-95201726 GCF_018294505.1 Triticum aestivum
TCGGCGGCGACCGGGGCAGCGGCGGCTCGGGCTTCCGGCGGCGGCGGGTGTGGGTGGCGGCGGCGGGCGAGGTGAGGGAGAGATAGAGGGGGGGCTATATATATAGGAGGGGGTCCGAACTTGGGGAAGGGGGCGCCGGGCGGCGGCGTAGCCGGCCGGGACTCGGGCGGCGATCCCATCTCTGGGATGGAGACGACGGGGCGGCGGTGCTGGGCCTTTGGCCCAGTCGGCGCGCGGCCGCAGTTTTTTTTAAATAAGTTCCGCGGAAAAAAATACGTAGAAAAATAAATAAAAATCAGAAAAATATGAAATAAATTTTTCCCGTCTAGTTAGAAAATCTAGAATAGGGTGAACAATTTTTTAGCACAAAATAAATATTTTGAAAACATGCAATATTTTTTAATGCAATAAAAATTGCAAATAAATTCCAAATAATGATTTTAACATTTTTCCTCCAGTATTTCAATTGTTTTGGAGAAGTCATGTTTTCTCCTCTCGTTATTTAAAATGAAATATTTTTCCGGAGAGAAAATAATTAAAACCAAAATCCTTGTCTTATTATTTGATAAAAATCAAATATGAAAAATTAAGAAAGAAAATCCCCAACTCTCTCCGAAGGTCCTTGAGTTGCTTAGGATTTATCGAGGATTTGTCAAAATGCAATAAAACATGATATGCAATGATGATCTATGTATAACATACCAAATTGAAAATTTGGGATGTTACAAACCTACCCCCCTTAAGATGAATCTCGCCCTCGAGATTCGGGTTGGCTAGAAAACAGGTGGGAGTGGTCTTTCCGTAGATCTTCCTCTCGCTCCCAGGTGGCTTCATCCTCCGTGTGGTGACTCCACTGAACTTTGCAAAACTTGATAACCTTGCTGCGGGTAACTCGGCTGGCATACTCGAGAATCTTAATTGGTTTCTCCTCATAGGTCAAATCACTTTCCAACTGAATCGCTTCCAGTGGCACAGTATCTCTCAGTGGTATCTCAGCCATCTCTGCGTGGCACTTCTTCAACTGCGAAACGTGAAATACATCATGTACTCCAGACAATCCTTCGGGCAATTCCAACTTGTAGGAAACTTCTCCCATACGTTCCAACACTCTGTATGGTCCGATAAAACGGGGCGCTAACTTTCCCTTAACTCCAAAGCGCTTCACTCCTCGAAGGGGTGATACTCGAAGATACACTCTGTCTCCGACTTCGTGAACTGTCTCCTTTCGTTTAGAATCGGCATAACTCTTCTGCCTGGACTGGGCTACCTTGAGCCTATCGCGAATCAACCTCACTTTCTGTTCAGACTCCTTAATCAAATCTGGTCCAAACAACTGACGGTCTCCAACTTCGTCCCATAACAACGGTGTTCTACACCTCCTTCCGTACAAAGCTTCGAAAGGGGCCATCTTCAAACTGGTCTGATAACTGTTGTTATACGAAAACTCCGCATATGGCAAATTGTCGTCCCAACTAGATCCATAATCTAATGCACATGCTCTCAACATGTCCTCCAAAATCTGGTTGACTCTCTCGGTCTGTCCATCTGTCTGTGGGTGAAATGCTGTACTAAATTCCAGCCCGGTTCCCAACGTTTCATGTAACTGCTTCCAAAACTTCGAGGTATATTGGGTTCCTCTGTCTGATACAATGGTCCTCGGAACTCCATGCAAACATACTATCCTGGTCATGTATATCCTTGCCAACTTAGCACTGGTGTAAGTGGTCTTCACTTGAATGAAATGAGCCACTTTCGTCAAACGGTCGACTACAACCCATATCGAGTCATAGCCTGAACGAGTCCTGGGTAATCCTGTGATAAAATCCATGCCTATTTTATCCCACTTCCATTCGGGTATCGGAAATGGCTGTAGCAATCCTGCTGGCTTATGATGCTCTGCCTTCACTCTCTGACATACATCACAAACTGCTACATACTCCGCAATATCCTTCTTCATTCCGGTCCACCAGAAATTATTTTTCAAATCCAAATACATCTTGGTATTCCCTGGGTGAATCGAGTACGGTGAATTATGGGCTTACTGCAAAATCAACTTCCTGATCTCCGGATCATTTGGCACATATACACGGTCCTCGAACCATAACGTATCGTGCTCATCCTCACGAAATCCCTTGGCTTTTCCTTTGCTCATCTTCTCCTTTATCTCTTCAATCTCCTTGTCTGTCTTCTGAGCTTCTCTGATCCTTTCCATCAAGGTAGACTGAATCTCCAATGTCGCTAAATAGCCTCTTGGGACTATCTCCAAACATAGCTCGCGAAGGTCCTCGGCTAACTCCTGAGGTAACTCTCCTGTCTTGAGGGTGTTGACATGACTCTTGCGGCTCAACGCGTCTGCTACTACGTTAGCCTTTCCGGGGTGATAATGCAATCTCATATCATAATCTTTAATGAGCTCCAACCATCTTCTCTGTCTGAGATTTAACTCCTTCTGCGTGAAAATGTACTTCAAACTCTTGTGATCCGTGTACACTTCACAATGGTTTCCGATGAGAAAATGTCTCCATGTCTTCAATGCATGCACCACGGCTGCTAATTCCAAATCATGCGTAGCATAATTCTTCTCATGGGGTTTAAGTTGTCGTGAAGCATACGACACAACTCTTCCTTCCTGCATAAGCACTGCTCCAAGTCCTCGACGAGAAGCGTCGCAATAAACTTCATAGTCCTTGCGTTGATCTGGCAGAATCAACACTGGTGATGTAACCAATCGTTTCTTCAACTCTTGGAAACTATCTTCAAATTCCTCAGTCCAATTGAATTTGGTGTCCTTCTTCAATAGCTCAGTCATGGGCTTAGCAATCCTTGAGAAATTCTCGATGAATCTCCGGTAGTATCCTGCAAGTCCAAGAAAACTCCGGATTTCTCCAACTGTCGCGGGTGATTCCCAACTTGTCACTGTGTCAACCTTGGCAGGGTCTACTGCTATTCCTTCTCCAGAAATAACATGTCCAAGGAATCCAACTTCCTTCAGCCAAAACTCACATTTGCTGAACTTGGCATATAACTGATGTTCTCTGAGCTTCTCAAATACCAATCGTAAATGCTCCTCATGCTCTTCTTCATCCTTGGAAAAGATTAAAATATCATCAATGAACACCACGACGAACTTATCCAAAAACTCCATAAACACTTTGTTCATCAGGTTCATGAAATAGGCAGGTGCGTTAGTCAGTCCAAATGACATAACGGTATACTCATACAATCCATATCTGGTGGTAAATGCCGTCTTAGGTATATCCTGCTCTCGAATCTTTAACTGATGGTATCCTGATCGTAGATCGATCTTGGAAAATACTTTAGCTCCTTGTAGGCGGTCAAACAAATCATTGATCATCGGCAGTGGGTACTTGTTTTTGATGGTCACTTCATTCAATCCTCGGTAATCAACAACCATCCTTAGTGATCCATCTTTTTCTCCACTAGAAGTACTGGTGATCCCCAAGGTGACGAACTTTGGCAAATATAGCCTTTATCCAGTAACTCCTTGATCTGCTTCTTAATTTCCTCCAAATCCTTTGCGGGCATCCTGTACGGTCTTTTAGATATTGGCCCTGTGCCTGGCAAAAGTTCAATCAAAAACTCAATGTCTCTATCTGGTGGCATGCCAGGCAACTCTTCTGAAATACATCCGGATAATCCTTCACCACTGGTACTTCCTCCTGTACAACTCCTGATAAGGAATTTACTTGAGTCCTCTTCGACATATGCCGGGATACATACTTGATCCTTTTTCCTTCTGGGGTGGTAAGCAAAATCGTCTTGCTGGCACAATCGATGTTTCCTCCATAAAATGATAGCTAATCCATTCCCAAAATCACATCCAAACCTTGCGATTCCAAAACAATGAGGTCTGAGGGGAAAACATGCCTACCAATGGCCAATGGTATCTGAAAACATCCTTGGGTGGCCATATACTCTGCTCCTGGCGAGGTTACTATCATGGGGCTTTTGAGCACTTGGGTGGACATCTTAAACTTGTTTACGAATCCCCTTGATATGTATGAATGCGATGCACCAGTATCGAAAAGAACGGTTGCAGTAAATGACTTAACCAAAAACTTACCTATTACTGCATCAGGCTCAGCTTCAACCTCCTCCACGCTCACGTGGTTCACATGTCCTTTGTTGAAAGGGTTCGGCTTCTTCCCAGAGCTTCCATTGCCATTTCCATTTTGGGCTTCGGGACAATCAGTAGCATAATGTCCCGTCTTCTGACACTTGAAACAAGTAATGTGACTTAGATCCCTCTTGGTTGGGGTAGATGGGTTGGTGTGGTTCTGTCCGTTTCCTCCTCCATTCCCATTACCACTCTTGGAGCCATTATGGTTGTGCGAACTACCTCCTCCATGGGTATGCTGAAACTGTCCTCCCGGCTTTGGGGTAAAACGGGGCTTCTGCTGGGCTCCAGAATTATACTTCCCTTGTCCATACTTCCTCTTACGGTTTTCAATCTGCTGTTGCTTCCCTTCAATCATGAGAGCTCTATCTACCAACTCCTGGTAGTTGTTGAAAGTTTCTAACATCAACTGCATGCTCAGTTCATCATTCAGTCCTTCCAAAAACTTTTCCTGCTTGGCTGCATCTGTAGCAACGTCATCTGGTGCATAACGTGCTAACTTACTGAATTCCTCCACATACTGGCCTACGGTGCGTCCTCCTTGGCGTAGGTTGCGAAACTCACGCTTCTTCATAGCCATAGCTCCTGCTGAAACATGAGCTGTACGGAAAGCTTGCTGAAACTGGTCCCATGTGACAGTGTCAATAGGGTGCGTGGCTGTATAATTCTCCCACCATGATGCTGCGGGTCCATCAAGCTGATGTGCGGCAAAACGCACTCTTTCCGCATCTGTGCATCCTGAAGTGGTCAACTCCCTTCCAATTTTGCGGAGCCAATCATCTGCAACAATCGGCTCGGTGCTACTGCAAAACACGGGCGGGTTTAGCCTTAAGAAACGGGCTAAGTGATCAACAGGTGGTGGTGGCGGTGGGTTGTTGTTGTTGTTGTTGCCTTGGTTCTGAACTAACACTTGCATCAGGGCATTCTGTTGCTGAATCAACTGGGTGATCTTTGGCGGAAAAACAAATCCGGTGTCGCGGCTCGGAGGCATCT
The DNA here is from genome assembly GCF_018294505.1 of Triticum aestivum. Taxonomy (NCBI): domain Eukaryota; kingdom Viridiplantae; phylum Streptophyta; class Magnoliopsida; order Poales; family Poaceae; genus Triticum; species Triticum aestivum. The sequence goes on from NC_057799.1 coordinate 95,198,723, forward strand.
GATAGGTTTAGAAAAGATGAGAGTTAAGAATAGAATGAGGTCTAGAGAGAAAACACTACCCATATGCTCATGAGACAAATTCAATCAATATCACTCAATCAACCCAAACAAGACAAAACAATCGATCTAACTAGCGTTACAAAGTGCTTGAACTATACTATTAAATGGGGGAAAACTACTACGGATATGGTGGTCTACTAGAAATTCTGATCCGTTGAAGACTCCATGATGTCTGCTCCAGCTTCATCAATCCATTCGTCTTCACTTGGTTCCGAGTCGGTGTCGTCGATGATGATGTAGTTATCCGGACAAGTGCATTCGTCGACTTCTGCTTTTGGCACTGGATTTCCCACGAATGCTCCAATCTTATTTTCCAGGTCGTCAATCTTCCCTAATAGTGCGTTGATTTCCTCCAAGTAATATTCGCTGGTAGCCTTGAGTTCTTCTTGGAGTTCCTTGATCTTTGTTAATGCCTTCTTCAGTTCTTCCTTGTCCGTGCACATCTGGTTCTCCTGGCATCGGATATGTTGGTTCTGCTCCTGGATGAAAGCTGCAATTGATCCATCCTTCTTGGTCTTGATCATCTCCCATTGCGCGTCTCGACGTCCACAAATCTGGTAAATTGTATCCTTAAGCTCCTGGTGATAGACTTCTCCAATGCGTCCCACGGCGATGTGTGCGGCCATGCTCTTCCGTAAACTCCAAGTTGGTGCTTCGAAAACCAATCTCATGGGTTCCGTAATTGGCACAAACGTCCTTCCTGGAATGATAACTTGAATCTTCCAGCTCTCCTCTTCAGGTAATGTGGCGTTGTAGGTTCCGGTGATGCTTGGTATTCCTATGTTCAAGTACTTGGTGACTTCCTTCAAATGTCGTCCAAACGGCGTGTCTTCATCTGGTTGCATGAACTTGCTCCTTGCATTCGCCATTCCTAAAAGAGTAGAAAGTGGAGAGGGGTCAGAAATGAGAAGAGAGAAGCTTTCTAGGGCTTAAGCTTAGTGGTCGTGTCCTATAGTCAGCGTGTGCTCTGATACCAACTTTGTAGCGACCAGACCTCAAATGGCCTGTGCTGCTGTGCACCAGTGTCATCCCTGGATCAGTAATGCTGACACGCACAGTACAAATGGAGGGTTTATAACAGAGTAGCAATCACACACTTATTACATCGAATAACTCCGAAGAGTTTAAGTATGATAAACATGGCTTAAGGCCATCTAACAACGATAACAGCGGAAGACTTGGAAGATAAGTGAGTCCATCAACTCCAGCGGCATCACTGAGTATAAGACCACGACCTAAGGCACCTTACTCGTCGTCTGAAAAGTCTGCAACATGAAACGTTGCAGCCCGAAAACGGGTCAGCACATAGAATATGTTGGCAAAGTAACACATAGAGAGCAATGAAAATTAATAATGCTATACTATATGCATATATGGCTGGTGGAAAGCTCTATGGTTACAGTTTTTGCGAAAAGCCAATTTTATCCTACTTCAAAAAGAATAAATTTTATTTAACTATCATGGTGGTTGAAACATTGAGAAGGTACCTCCAACTCAATCCCAATTAAGTATCATCATTAACCCAACAAAATTAATTATAAGTATCACGGTGATGAGATTCAAATGATAATCCAGGTACTAAATACTCAAGTTGTCCATAACCGGGGACACGGCTAACCATGATTAGTTTGTACACTCTGTAGAGGTTTGCGCACTTTTCCCCACAAGACTCGATCGCCTCCGCTTGATTCTCGCACTGCATGATGTTTGAGAAACGGATGACCGAGACACAGTCTTTCAGAAACAATCACTCTTTACTCTGGATGGACCGGTACACCTACTTTCCCCTACATCTGCTAGTCCACCTCTTCAAGAGATCCTGTAACCTACTCAGCTATGCTAGAGCCTATAATAGCTTGTGGCTGCACACGGAAGTTTCTAGCATGAATAATCTTATGATCCCTTTGAGCCTGGGTGGCGGACCTTATACATACAGGCAACACTGGGTTCTCCAGGTGCCTCAATCCACCCAGATGTGAGTTTTAGTTGCCACCTTAAGTTGAACCATTAATAAACATCTCACATCTGTCATGAATATCACTCAAACCCAAATCCACGTCTACGAGCATAAGATGGCAATAATAAAAGCAACGTAGAAGTAACTCCCAAGGGTTTGATATATGAAACAGGTAATAGGTACTACCTCAACTACTTCCCAATACCCACAGTTTAATTAGATCCTAATCATGCAAGTGTTTGAGGAAATAGATCTAATGCAATGAAAACTGGGTATGAACGGGGTATGATCAAAGTGTTATTTGCCTTGCTGATGATCCGCAAAACCTAGCGAGTCGAAGTAACAAGCGGCACACTCCGGGTACTCTATCGCAAACAAACAAGCATACAATCAGTACTCATCTAATGCACAGGTAAAACTCGAATGAAAGATCCAACCAGAAAGGTCAGCCTAAGAACTCCGGTTTGCAAAAAGAATCAACTCGAAAGAAAGAAACTTCGTTTGCTAATCTAGATCTAGGTCAAATTTTACTGTAGCAAAAAACTTGTTTGAGTAGGTTAAACGGAAAGAGAATTTCGAGACGAAACTCTAGGCGCTTGAATCGCCTGATTCTGATAAACGAGCGACAAGTTAAACAGAAACGAAGATTCGATCAGAAATCGAATCTGAGATAATCGCAGAAAAAATCCGACGAAAAAGAAAAACGGTCGAACGGTTAAATAACAGACGTTCGTTATCAGAGAAAAACCGACGAACGCGTTCGTTAACACGAACGGTTCGGTAAACGCTCGCGAAATAATAAAACCAAAAAAAACCGATCTAGGGTTTTTTTTAAACGAAGGGTTTTTTTTAAACGAAAACCGGCAAGGTCAACGGGCATCGGGCAGTACCTCGTCGGGCTACTCCGGCGAGGGCTCCGGCGGGGCTCCAGGCTCGGGCGCGGGGCTCGGGGCTCAAGGGGGTGCGGGGGCGGCGGCTCCGGCGACG
>NC_057799.1:95202287-95217594 GCF_018294505.1 Triticum aestivum
GTCGTGCGGGAAGAGGAGAGGCGCGAGGCGGGCCGGCGCGAGGCTGGGCTTCGGCCCGGTCGGGCGTCGCGCAGTTTTTTTTAAATAAGTTCCGCGGAAAATAATATGTAGAAAAATAAATAAAAATCGGAAAAATATGAAATAAATTTTCCCCGTCTAGTTAGAAAATCTAGAATAGGGTGAACATTTGTTTAAATCAAAATAAATATTTTGAAAACATGCAATATTTTTAATGCAATAAAAATTGCAAATAAAATCCAAACAAATTCCAAATAATGATTTTAACATTTTTCCTCCAGTATTTCAATTGTTTTGGAGAAGTCATGTTTTCTCCTCTCGTTTTATTTTAAAGTGAAATATTTTTCCGGAGAGAAAAATAATTGAAACCAAAATCCTCGTCTTATTATTTGATGAAAATCAAATATGAAAATTTGAGATAATCCCCAACTCTCTCCGAGGGTCCTTGAGTTGCTTAGGATTTATCGAGGATTTGTCAAAATGCAATAAAACATGATATGCAATGATGATCTATGTATAACATACCAAAGTGAAAATTTGGGATGTTACAATATTGTGGTTAAGTCCATAAAGGAGGAAACCCTAATAGATGATTTAAGGGAAACCTTTGATAATCTCCGGGTCTACAAGATGATGCTTAACCCGGCCAAGTGTGTTTTTGGTGTTCCTGCAGGCAAACTCTTGGGTTTCTTGGTTTCTGACAGAGGCATTGAAGCTAACCCGGAGAAGATCAAGGCCATCACCTCCCTAGCTAAGCCGGCGTGTATAAATGATGTTCAGCGTTTGGCGGGTCGCATTGCTGCTTTAAGCCGGTTTATAAGCCGTTTGGGTGAGAAGGCCATGCCATTATATCAGTTGATGAAGAAAACTGATAACTTTGTCTGGAATGATGCAGCTAATACTGCCTTTGAGGATTTGAAGAAGCAGCTGGCAGAGCCCCCAGTCCTTGCTGCTCCGGTTGATAGAGAGCCTTTATTGTTGTATGTGGCTGCTAACGCATGAGCCGTCAGTGTGGCCGTGGTGGTGGAACGCAAGGAAGAGGGTAAGGAGCATCCGGTTCAGCGGCCGGTTTATTATGTCAGCGAAGTGCTCATTGAGTCCAAGCAGCGGTATCCACATTGGCAGAAGCTTGTTTACGGTGTGTTCATGGCAAGCCGGAAACTTAAGCATTATTTTCAGGGTCATCCCATCACTGTGGTCAGTTCTGCCCCTCTTGGTGATATCATTCAAAACAGAGAGGCCACAGGGAGAGTGGCTAAGTGGGCCATAGAGCTTGGACCTCATGGTCTCAAGTACGTGCCACGTACTGCTGTTAAATCTCAGGCCTTGGTGGATTTCATCAATGACTGGACAGAGTCACAAGTGCCCGAGCAAAAGCCGGATAACACATATTGGACTATTCACTTCGATGGGTCCAGGCAGTTGGAGGGCTCGGGGGCTGGAGTTGTATTGGCTTCCCCTCAAGGTGACAAGTTCCATTATGTGCTAAAATTGATGTTTCCTTACACTAACAACGCGGCGGAGTACGAGGCCTTGCTCCACGGTCTTCGGATGGCTAAGGAGATGAGCTTGAGCCGGGTCAGGTGTTTCGGTGACTCAGACTTAGTGGCTCAACAAGTATTAGGCAAGTGGGACTCTAAGGACCCTCTCATGGCGGCTTATCGCCGCGAAGTTGATGCCATTGCTGGGCACTTTCAGGGCTACCAAGTAGAGCACATTGATCGCAAGAAGAACGAGGCGGCTGATGCTTTAAGCCAGCTAGGCTCTCAGCGAAAGCCGGTGCCGCCTAATACTTTCTTGGATGTCCTGTATAATCCTTCTGTTAAGCTGCCTACAAAGGAAAACTTGGCTGTCCCCGACCCGGAGGCACGACTGGTGGCGACTCTCCATATCATACCAGACTGGGCAATGCCCTATCTGGCTTACATGACCCGGGGCGAGTTACCTGAGGATGAAACTTTGGCCAGGCAAATAACCCGGCGGGCTAAGTCAATAATCGTTATCAATGGCGAGTTGCACCACCGCAGTGTTACGGGAGCATTTCAGCGTTGTGTTTCCCCTGAGGAAGGTCAAGAGATCTTGCGTGAGATCCATGAAGGGGATTGCGGCCATCACGCCGGCTCAAAGTCTCTTGTGGCCAAGGCTTTTCGTCATGGCTTTTATTGGTTGACGGCTCATGCTGATGCAGAGGACTTGGTCAGTAAGTGTGATGGCTGCCAAAGGTTCTCGCGACGGGCTCATGTACCGGCTCAAGAGCTGAGGATGATCCCAATTACTTGGCCCTTTGCGGTCTGGGGGCTTGATATGGTTGGGCCTTTCAAAAGGTCCAAGGATAAGAAGACCCACCTTTTGGTGGCAGTTGACAAGTTTACCAAGTGGGTTGAAGCGGAGCCAGTTAGCAAGTGTGATGCAGCCACGGCGGTTCAGTTTATGAAAAAGGTGATCTTTCGCTTTGGTTTTCCACACAGCATGATAACAGACAATGGCACCAATTTATCCAAAGGCGCCATGGAGGAGTTTTGTCAACGAGAGTATATCCAACTTGATGTTTCGTCGGTGGCTCATCCTCAATCCAATGGTCAAGCTGAGAGAGCTAATCAGGAGATTCTGAAGGGCATCAAGCCCCGGCTTTTGGTCCCTTTGCAACGGACGCCGGGTTGTTGGGTGGAGGAGTTACCCTCCGTGTTATGGAGCATCAACACTACTCCTAACAGGTCTACAGGTTTTACGCCTTTCTTCATGGTGTATGGGGCAGAAGCAGTCCTCCCAGTGACATCCGTCATGACTCACCTCGAGTGGCGGCTTATGTTGAGAAGGATAATGAACAGGCGCGCCAAGATGCTCTTGACTTGTTGGACGAACAGCGTGATGTGGCAGCAGCCCGTTCAGCGATTTACCAACAAGACCTGCGCCATTATCATAGCCGTCGGGTTAAATCCCGGGTCTTCCAGGAAGGCGATCTCGTGCTCCGGCTCATCCAGGATCAAACAGATGCACACAAGCTATCCCCGCCTTGGGAAGGGCCCTTTGTGGTCAGCAAGAACTTGCACAACGGGTCATATTACCTCATTGACATTCGGGAGCACAAAGATTCACGTAAGTCGGAGGAAGAGACCCGTCGGCCATGGAACATAGCCCAGCTTCGGCCTTACTACACTTGAGCCACCGGCTCTCATAATGTACATACTTCTCCAAACCATGTATATATTATGATAAGTAATAAAGCAGGACCTCTGTCCTTTTTTCTCCTCCAAATGTGCACGTGCTGTTTTCATTGCCAGATTACATGATAGCTTGAAGGAGGATCCGGCTTATTATCGTATTCGAATCTAGCCGTAGGCGATAAAGTCACTTGGGGGCTTCCTGTTCAAACATGGGTCGTATTCGAACCAGAGAGAACACAGCTGTCGGTACCCATTTGATTGGCAAAGAGCCGAGCTCATTGGGGAGTTTTCTTTGATCATATTTGAATCTTAGTTTAACCCCTTTGAGAACCGACGTGGATCATATTCGAATCAGCGTCGTTAAACAATTCTTAAAGTCATTTGGGGGCTTCCTGTTCAAACATGGGTCGTAGTCGAACCAAAGAGAACATAGCTGTCGATACCCTCTTGATTGGCATCGCCACACCCAATGGGGGCTATATGATCGCATTCCAATCCTAGCATAACCCCTTTGGGCCGGGTCTCTGGTCGTATTCGAACCGGAAGCCCCTAAGTTCTTCTGTTTTATAGCAAGTTTCTTCTGATTATTTCAAAGTGTATACGGCCGGGTCTCACTTTGCCGGCTTAACTTTGGTTTACAGTATTAGCTGAACACAATGGGTGTTATTAAAACAGGTAAACCGGAATTGCGGTACCAACCTTCCTACCCAGGTTACCTAAGCCGGAAGTATGCTTGCAGGCCGCTAAGTATGTTATTACGGCTGTATTTAGGATATTATTGAAGATTAGTCCTTTTTTGATTCATATTCCGGGTTATTTAAAACCTATGATTCTCAGGGCGGTAAGCCGCCTCAAGGCTTGTGATTTGTCTTTCTCTGCAGGACAGTTACAGGTAACTATTTTGAGAAGGAAAACAAATGATTACTTATGACTCGGAGAAACATAAAAGAGACAATTTCCGCAGACTTCAGCATTCAAGGCGTGCTCGATTTCATGACACAGATAAAGTATCGGTCCTACTATATTACAAGACTCATTGAGTCCAAAAAGATGAGGCATTGTTTGCTAAGCCGCCAGCCGAGTTACGACGCTTGTTGAGTTGAAGTCTCCGGCTCGTTCCTATCTTCTCCTCCGGCTGATCCCAAGACCTGGAAAGTTGATGACTTCCAGTCGATGCCGCTGAGAGCTTCGAATTGGGCTTCCTCGTCAATTAACCCGGCCGGGTCAATCTCCGGGGCGAAGGTGTGCTGACGAGCCGGCGGGATCAAGTTGAGGGCTTCATAGCGCGGAGTAGGGATCCTCTGATTTTCTGCATCGTAGCCCGACTGATACTTAGTCAGATCAGTATCGTTGCCAATCAGAGTGGCCACCGGGCGTACGGCCTTCACGCAAGCTGCGAAGGCCTTCTGATCAAAGGCGGTGCCGTCTTCCTTCAGACTTGGGTAGCCGAGGGCGATGTCCGCCGGGTCTAACTCCGGCAAGAACGCCTTGGCCCGGCTCAGCGCAGCGATCGCTCCGGCTCTTGCAGAGGCTCGTCGCAGCTCTTGGATCCGTTGAGGCAGCACAGAGAGCCGGCGAAGGACTTCTGCCAGGTGAGTCGGCACCTCGTTGGATAGGGCCACCAAAGCCAAGGCACGTTGTGACCCGGTGTAGAGCTGCTCCACCAGGGTATACACGGCCTTCAGCTTGGTTACCACGCTCTGGTTGAGGTTGGCACTTCTGGGACCTGTTTAACAGAATCAGATAAGCCGCCGATAAGGATGAATTATGAGATATAAAAATTCTAAACTTGATGAAAGCCGGTGAGACGACTTACCGAAGATTGCGGCCACCATCTGGGACACTTGGCGCTTTAGGCCGGAGAGCTCTGCGGTCTTCTCGGAGAGAGCCTTCTCCGCCTGTTCGGCCCAGTTCACCAATGCGGCCTTCTCTTCGGCCCACGCCTTCCGCTCAGCGTCAAATTCTGTCTTCAGCTTCTCTTGAGCGGCGATGCTAGACACAAATTTGGCATTTGCCTTCCGGGTCTCCATCTCTTGCATCTGCAGCCGGTTCTTGAGATCAGCCATGTCAGCCTCTAGCTTCTTGCTGGCAGCCTGCATACATTTTCGGGTTATGACATGAACAGTTACTATATAAATTTTAAGTCCCAAGCACTTTCCAAGCAAAGACACTTGGCACTTGGGGGCTAATGCATATTGAACGTTTCTATCTGCAAATTGCCGGTTCAATTGAGTAAGCCGGAACCTAAGTCTACAACATATTCAATCATAAGTCGTCGACTTGGGGGCTAGCATGGTAAAGGTAACTATGCAGTAAGTAAGAGGGCAGCAGAAGGATACCTCAGATTTTTGTTGGATCTGGTTCACCATGGCAACCTCTGCGTCCCGGCTCTTGTGCACTTGGCTGATGTAGCCAGAGACGAGTTCTCCAATGCTCAAGTTGGTGTGGTCGGAGAGGTCCAGGTTCACCCGGTGGGGCTGCAGCAACTCCCCCTTAGCGGAGCACTTAGCCAGTGCGGTAGGTCTCCCCGGCTCAACAAATGCCATCCGGGTGATTACCACGTCCGGATCATTTGCTGGTTGAGCCGAGCCGGAGGCCTCCGGGTTAGCTGACGCTTCGGCAGCTGCCTTATTAGTTGGAGCGGCGGCTCAGGCTCAGGCAAGCAGATCAAGAACCGCCAGCTGCCTCCGGCTCAGGCAACTCCGGCTCTTCGATTGGCTTGGCTTTCTTCGCCCTCTTGGTGAGTTTGGCTTGGGCACTGAAAGGACAGAAACGTTAAGCACAAAAAGGGTAAGTAAAGAAAAGTATAACATGAGATGGTCATCATTACCCGGGCGCGGTCTTGAAAGCCGGAAGACTCGACTGCATAGAGTCGCCCGAAGAGGGGGAGGTCTCCTGATAATTGGAGTCAGAAGAATTGAGTGGCTGACGTATAACACCCGCCAACGGATGAAAAGGGTACAAGCGGGAAATAACCTCAGTTCGGCGCTTCCTTGATGCGTCAGGTAACCCGGAGGAGAGGTCGGTGTCCTTGTGGGTCCGGGTGTGACGCCGGCTCTCATGAACCTGTCGCTTCAAAATAAATTGAGGATCTTGATAAGCTAAAGGATGTGAAAAGCTTACTTTCCGGGTTACCCTTCGGACTTTCAGCCTTGGCAAGGGCTCCGAGTCGGAGGAAAGTGACGTTACCTCTTCAACCACTGGGTTACTGGCTCCGGTGTCATCCTGTTGATGAACAAGTGTTGGTAAGGAGGACAAGAAATAAACAATAAACATAACAAAGAGCTTACAGGTTTAGGGGTTACCTCTGACTCGGAGCTGTCGCTTAATTGCATCAGCTCCGAAGCAGTTGGCCTACTTCCCTTCTTACGGGGAGCGGCTTTTTTGGCGGCTTTCTTCACGTTTCTGGCCTTCTTGGCCGCCTCATGGTCATATTTGACCCGCCAGAACTTGTCGTCAGCCTGAAAAATACAATGATGATTTCTTCAACTGATTCAGATGAAAGTTATATACAGAAGAAGATAGGATTTTCAGATTGGCGGCTTACCGCTGGGGCTGGGTTGGTCTTGCAGAAGGGGGCTAACCCGGTCCTTCCGCAGTCGGCCAGGCTCTCGTTTAAAAGAGCCTTGGTCATCTCCTCTGCAACATCTTCAGGAAGATCGTTGCGGCTGTGTCTCTGAGGGTCATCCTTTCGGCCCGTGTACTCGCACATTAAGCCGGGGCGGCGGCTCAATGGGATCACCCGCCAGGAGATCCAGACCCGGACCAAATCGATTCCGTTGAGACCATTGCCCGGGAGGGCCTTGATCTTGTTTATGGTGGGGAGCAGAGGCTGGCGCTCCGCTTGAGTCAGCTTGTCTGACAGTGGGTGTGTTGACTCCAGACGCGATGGGCGAAAGCCGGGCAGCGGACTTTCATCAGCCGGTGACGTGTCTTGGCAATAGAACCAAGTCATGTTCCAGTCCTTTGGGTGACTCGGCGGCTCGGCATAAGGGAAAAGACAGTCTCTCCGTCTCTGAATGGAGATGCCGCCTAGCTTCAGACTTGGCCCGTTGGCGCACTCGTTCTGGCGATTCAGGTAAAAAAGCTCTCTGAAGAGCAGCAGACTAGGTTCTTCTCCAAGGTAAACTTCGCAGAACACTTGGAAGTTGCAGATGTTGGACACTGAGTTGGGTCCTATGTCCTGAGGCCGCAGGTCGAAGAAATTCAGGACGTCTCTGAAAAACTTTGAACCGGGCGGTGCGAAGCCCCGGCTCATATGATCCGCAAAAATCACTACCTCCCCGTCCTTTGGCTGTGGTCTCTCTTCTGATGGGTCAGGGGCACGGTAGGACATGACGTCCTTCTTGGGCAGATATCCAGACTTAACAAAATCCGCTAGGGTCTCATTGGTGACATTGGACTTCATCCAGTTGCAAGTAATGGAGGCTTTGGGAGCTTTGGGAGGCATGGTGAAAGTTGGCAGTCTATGATAAAAGGAAAAACGTCCAGGTTAATTATGAGCCGGAAGAAATCTACAGTTCAAATGTCAAGGTGGCGGCTTATGAAGGGGACTAATGGTATACATTTAAGTGCATCGGGCTATTTAAGCCGCCGAGGGATTGAGAGTAATTTGATTGTCTACAGGCCTTATCACAGCTAAGCCGGAAGTTTTATGATGCATGGTTTTCTTTAAGCCGGAAGGTTCTACGGCGCGTGGTTTCTTTAAACCGGAACTGTAAACCGCCGAGATTCAATGATTGCAGTTTTTTACTAAGTGTGGTAAAACAGGTTTCACACATCGCAGTGAAAATTTTGGATCAAAACGGTCGGGCAAAAGAAAGGTTTCTAGACCTAAAAACAGATGCAGGGAAGTTCTTGAGCTCGAACGAGACCTTTATGCAGTGAAAAGAGACCTACTGGCATTTGAAATGAGTACTAAACAACCGCCGCACTAGTTCTATACAAGGCTAAGATCAAACAGGGGCAGTAACTATGAGAACTACCGGAGCTTGTGGGCGACGGCGACGAACACGGACGAACACGGATGAACCCTACTGTAGATCTGTTCTACGGGGTAGTGAGGACTTACCGGTGCTGAAGAGGTGCGGGGGTCGCCGCCGTTTGTCTGGACCGAGTCAGGGTGATGCAGCGGCCAAGGTTGACGAAGACCGGGGGCGCGGCGGCGGCGGTGGAGTTCGAGCTCGAGCAGAGGAACAGTGGCGCGAGGAGGAAGAAGAGTGGCTGAAGGCCCGTCGGGCCGACCTATTTATAAGGGCGAGCTCATAAGTGGGCGCGAGAATCAAGGAGACCACGGCGTGGTTATCTCCCCACAAAACGCCTCGATTTTCGGGATGACAGTAAATGAAAAGATCCGTTGTGAATCTGGTGGAGTAAAAAACGGGCTAAATGGAAGATGACGTCACGGTGGATTACCCGGAGTCCAGAGGATGATGTCACGCCGGGTTATGGCCTTCACACAATTGTAAGCCGGAGGTTTTTTGTCGAAGGAATGGAAGATTGACATGAGCCGGCTCAAATCAATCTGGGGCCTAATGTTGAGGATATAGACCTTAGAGTCACCCGCCAGGAGGGGCCGGGTTACTCATATGGTCATTGCCAGAAGCCCGGCGCCAAGCTTAAAGACGGTGGGCCAAAGATGGGCTTAAGACCCGGATATGGCTTAAGGCCCGTAGTTACAATCATTATTATGGTAGAACTTGTAGTGTAAGGCAAGAATAGTTGAGAGTCCGAGCCGGACACTCTTATGAGTCGGCGGGGACTCTGAGAGCTGCAGGGCGTCAGCCTCCCTATATAAAGGGACGACCCGGCAGCAGTTTAGGGCAGAGAACAATCTCATCGAAAGCCGGGCATAGCAGTTTAGCTCCCTGGTGATCGTAACCCTAATCAATACCACCTCAAACTGGACGTAGGCTTTTACCTTCACCGTAAGGGGCCGAACCAGTATAAACCCTCGTGTTCCTTGTCCCGCATTAACCCCTTCAAGCTTCCTAGCTGCGATGGCTCCACGACTAAGTCCTAGCTCGAGGACATCTGCCGTGACAATTCCACGACAAAGTGGGTGGCCGCCCCCGAGTTCCGCTCGGGCCCTCCATCACAGTCGGCGTCTTCGACCGACGTAGGACGGAATTGGGGGCCCGCTGGCGGTGTGCCAATACTGCAGAACCGTATCCGGGAGCTCCTTGGGAGGGACATTAACCTAGTCAGCATAATGCAAGTGATGTTAATCCGACGGATGTTGCCGTGCCAACGCCGGCCTCTCCGGATGTGGGAGTTCAATCCAGAGGGTCCACGGACTGTTAAGCACTTCTTCGGCCTGAAGCTCGAAGGGATGTGTAAATTATTCTTCGGACCACAAGTAGAATGTCCGAACACCATCGAGGATGCGGGCCTAAGCTACAATCGCCTAGATACCCAAGTAAGTAACATTGATACCGGACACTTTGTTTTATATTTGTAATAGTCGTTATTCTGAAAATCTTCCGTGGCCAGGAATGGCTCAACAAAGCGGAAAGACTCAGGTGTCTGGCGCCACTTCCCGAAGGCTCGCCTAGCCCAACCATTGCCAAGATGCTTGACCGGGTGCTCAGTAGAATGCCCTCAGGGAAAGACAAGGGGAAGAACAGAGAAGCCAAACTTCACACGCCGTGCATCCAAACCGGGGGAATTGCTTCCTCCCCAAGGGAGGATAGTCGGGGAGGGGAATCAGAAGCCACCTCCCCGCGCAGGAGGAAAAGGGCCGCCTTCGAAGACTTGGAGACTGAGATGCCCAAACAAGGGAAGAAAGTGCCGCTGGGGAACTCTGCCCCGATAGACGTCCTCACCGCGTCATGCCCACCAATGGGCCAGCCCTCCAACGAGCTGTAAGTTAATCATTAATTCGAAGATAGTGCGCTTCTCCGAGATCAATAACCAGGATTTGTCTTGTGCAGTCCGGCTTGCAGCTCTTCTCAATAGAGTTCGTCTTCGGGGGATCTTCCTCCGGAGATGATGGAGAGCGAGACCCCACCCACCTCTTCGCCCCAAGAAGCGGACGACACTGAGGTGTCGTCACGGAGGAGTCCGGATCTGCCGAAGCCGGAGGCTAATACGTCAGCCGCCCTGGGCCCGGAGCATTTGGCTCCCACGGGGGGCGATGAGAAGGGTCCGACACAGTCCGATGTCCGGCCGGACATACTGACAGGCCTTCTGGAGCGAGCTGCGCTCTCGGAGGAGCATCACTCATTAATGAGCATGGTGCTTACGAAGATTTCATCCGCTACAAGCGGTTTGAATGAAGCATTTACGAGCCTTCTCAAAGGCTTTGAGGTATGTAGTGGAAAATGCACTATTTTTTGGCTGTGAGGCACGCGCTAGGTGTGCTCCATATGGATAGTAGCCCCTGAGACTCTGGTTGCCCGCCAAAGGCGGCAAACGGGGGATCATATAGTAATGGTTGCGCTGTACATGTGCGCAGGTATCTAAGGGTCCGTCAGCCGACCAGTCTGTTGAAGTTGCCGAGCTAAGGAGGCAGATCGGATCTATAGATGCCGATATCACGCTGGTGAACGAGCGGCTGGACGAGTCACAAGGTATGTGTGTTGGTTTCCCTATTATGTTGTATAGGAAAAGATGAGAGGGGCATAATATTAATGCAATGTGCCTGCACTGCAGATGGTGTTGCTGCCGTAGAAGCCCTGAGGGCGGAACTTGCCCAGGCCAAGGAACAAGCTCGGGCTAGTAATGCGGCTGCCCTAAAGGCGGCCGAAGAGTTGAGAGCCGAACAGGCTGCTCATCGCCAAAGCGAGGAAAAGTTAGCCCAAACGGCTGAGGAGTTGAAAAATGCCGCCGACCGGTATGAACTCCTTGAAAAGGAGAATAAGGCCAGTTCGGCCGACCTGGACAAGGCACTTAATGCCACCAAGGAGATGTGGACCAAAGTCCGAGGTATGCGGGAGGAGCTTCAACAGGCCGAGAAAATCGCGGCTGGAGGCTCCTATTTACTGCGGACGAAGTTTTTGGATCTGAAGTATGCTCCCCTGGATGGACACTGCAGTCCTGCGAACGCGTATGCAGACTTGGCGAAGAGTTCAGTTGATGCAGCCAAGTTTTTCGAGGATCAAGGTGATAAAGAAATGGAGAAGCTTTTCTGGTCGCAGTTCAATGCTCCCGCGCGCCCTCTGCCGTTCAACGAGAAGATGGCTGCTATAGCGGAGCTTCATAGGCTGTCCGGGCTTGCAATGCGGTCTGTAATAGACCATCATTGGCCGAAGGGGCCTAAGCCAGACAGTTACTTTGGTTTGGTGCAACAATTCCTTGGGGCCGTGCCTCAGATCGATGCCATGAGAAGGTCGGCGTGCATAGAAGGTGCGCGAATGGCTCTTGCCCGCGTTAAAGCCTATTGGATAGATATGGAGGCCACCACTGTAGCGACCCAGAATCCGGCGGGAGGCCAGTATCCGTCCGAGCACTACTTAGAGCAGGTAACAGAAGGTGCCCGCTTAATAGGAATGCAGTGCTCGAGGGATGTATTGTTCAAGTGACAAGTCGAGCATTGTAAAGACAATGGCAGTTTGGTTATGAGGCTATATTTATACTTTGTGCCCAAAAGTATTATTTGTGACCCCTTGTGCGGCCGCTTTTTATGTATATGTGTAATCCTGAAAGTTAGCAGTCGTTGGCTTCAGCCCCCACGCACACAATGCGGGGGTGTTCGCGAAAAGGGTGCATAATGTCACGCCCACGATGCGGCTATATCTCCCACGTGTCGAGGCACGACTTAGAGGCATAACCGCATTGTGGTTTTGTCACAAGAAGGGTCATCTTCATACAATCCCATGTAATGAACAAGAATGGGATAACGAGAGTTGGCTTACAATCGCCACTTCACACAATACATAAATGTAATTCATACATCATCCAAAATACACACATAGACCGACTACGGTCAAAATCCAAATGAAAATAAGATAACCCCAAATGCTAGATCCCCGATCGTCCCAACTGGGCTCCACTACTGATCATCCGGAAAAGACACATAGTAACGACCACGTTCCTCATCGAACTCCCACTTAAGGTCGATCCCATCATCTGCACTGGCATCGTCGGCACCTGCAACTGTTTTGGTAGAATCTGTGAGTCACGAGGACTCAGCAATCTCACACCCGCGAGATCAAAACTATTTAAGCTTATAGGAAAGGATGGTCTAATGAGGTGGAGCTGCAGCAGGCACTAAGCATATATGGTGGCTAACATAGGCAAATGAGAGCGAGAAGAGAATCAACGGAACGGTCGTCAACTAGTAATGACAAAGAAGTGATCCTGAACTCCTACTTACGTCATTCATAACTCAAATCGTGTTCACCTCCCGGACTCCGCCGAGAAGAGACCATCACGGTTACACACACAGTTGATGTATTTTAATTAAGTCAAGTGACAAGTTCTCTACAACCGGACATTAACAAATACCCATCTGCCTCATAACCGCGGGCACGGCTTTCGAAAGATAATACCCTGCAGGGGTGTCCCAACTTAGCCCATCATAAGCTCTCACGGTCAACGAAGGATAAATCTTCTCCCGGAAAGACCCGATCAGTCTCGGAATCCCGGTTTACAAGACATTTCGACAATGGTAAAACAAGACCAGCAAAGCCGCCCGATGTGCCGACAAATCCTGATAGGAGCTGCACATATCTCGTTCTCAGGGCACAACGGATGAGCCAGACATCGGTTTGGCATAGACCCTGGTTGCCCAGGGGGCGCCGGACATCGCTCGGTTTGGGCCAGCACTCGAAGGAGCACTGGTCCGGGGGGGTTAAAATAAAGATGACCCTCGGGCTCGCGAAAACCCGGGGGAAAAGGCTTAGGTGGCAAATGGTAAAACCAAAGTTGGGCCTTGCTGGAGGAGTTTTATTCAAGGCGAACTGTCAAGGGGGTCCCATAAATCACCCAACCGCGTAAGGAACGCAAACTCAAGGAACATAATACCGGTATGACGGAAACTAGGGCGGCAAGAGTGGAACAAAACACCAGGCATAAGGCCGAGCCTTCCACCCTTTACCAAATATATAGATGCATTAATTAAATAAGAGATATTGTGATATCCCAGGATATCCATGTTCCAACCTGGAACCAAACTTCAACTTCACCTGCAACTAGCAACGCTATAAGAAGGGGCTGAGCAACAGCGGTAACTTAGCCAAACAACGGTTTGCTGGCAAAGGATGGTTAGAGGCTGACATAGAAATATGGGAGGCATGATATAGCAAGTGGTAGGTAGCGCAGCATGGCAAAAGAACGAACAACTAGCAAAACAAAGATAGAGGTGATTTCGAGGGGTGGTCATCTTGCCTGCAAGGTTCTCAGAGTTGTCGAGAGCTCGATCCTCGTAAGCGTACTCAACAGGTTCCTCGTTCCCGAACTCGTCTCCCGGCTCTACCCAATACAAGAACACAAGCAATGGAACTACAATCAATCACGGGAAAATGCACAAGCAACATAATGCAATACATGAGTGATATGCAAGATATGATATGCGATGCCTATGCGTCCTCCGGAAGGAAAATGATGAACAAGGCAGTAACTTGGCAAACCAAGCATGCCACTGGAAATATGAGATGATTTCGGTCGAAATCGATATAAAGATCACCGGAAACGGATGCACGGTTTGCAAATGGCAAGCAAAACAAGAATGACACGAATCTGAGATTAACAGCATGATAGCACTTAGAATGCAACAAGAAACTATGCTACAGCACTCCAACATAGCAACAAAGCATATGGAAGCAATCTACAGGAGATGCTTGACAAAAGATGAACACTGAGCTACGGCTAGATCACAACATAACAGGCTCAAACGAGCATGGCAAAAGTGCAAAAGATATCAAGTTCACAGACATGGTGAAATTACTGGACATGCCTGAAACAGCATCAGATAGCAATGTTCACAGCACGAAATGAACATGCTACACAAACTTAATATGCTAAAAAAGGCACGGAAGTATTCTACTAAATGCATATGACAAAAGTCCCTTACTGACTGTAAGCCAAAAAGGACCAGAAGATATGATGGCAACCATGTAAACATAGCAAGTTTCGTTGTCAGGTTTCAGACTTGGCAGAAAACAGAGCAGGGCAGAAATAATAATATGAAGGCATCTTAGTGAGCTTGATGCACTCACCACAAAGCAATTCATGACAAAACAAGCATACCTACAGAAATATGGCATGTTTATGAAGCTATCCATAGCAAGAGCAAGTACATATCATGTATGGAACAACTACAACAAGCTTGGCAAAATTGAACAACACGTAAACAATCTGCCAGACATATTTTATAGCAAAAGTAGAGCAAGATTGAGTCATGCTATGGCACTCCATAAATGCAAACAAGGGCAGGAATGGATCAATTACAACAATATCTACAACACATACTTACTTAAAATCTCCAAAATATGCATGGATCTCTCTGTAGCATCAAGTTTACATGGCAACAAAATAACAGCAGACAAAGACTGAGAAATTACCGTCCCTGAAATCAGAAACATTACGGAGCCTAGTTTGCATGCTTGTTCTAGTCACCACAGAGATCACAAAAATACATGGCATATACCTCTGTAAAGATGGCATGGCATACAACAAAACACCTGTAGAGCTCATGCCCATAAGATGTGCAGATTAAATGCAACAAAAATAACAAATCTCCAAGTTCTGATAAGTAACAGCAGATAACAGCAACTAGCACTGTTGCACTAGAGATTTAGGTATCAAGATGGTCTCTAATGAACATGGTGCAATTGAACAAAATGTAGAGAACCACGAGGCGAACATTTTTATATATTACACGCGCGAAACGGATCTATATGCATAGAGTTATGATGCATAGAACAGGTGCACATATTGTGAAAATCAAAGACTTGGAAATATTTCGGGGGATCTCGGGGTCAACCTTCGGGTTTGACCAGATCGGGATCTGGCCGAGGGAGCTCGCCGGAGCAGCCGGAGGTTCGAGGTCGCCGGCGTCCGGCGTGGAGGAGAGAGACGGCGGGGCGGCGAGGTGGAGGAAGGAGGCGGCGACGGAGGGCGATGGCGGCGACGGGCGGCGCCGGCGGGCACCGGGGCGGCGGCGAGTGACGGGGGCCGGCGGA